>NW_018219484.1:12076-23400 GCF_001263595.1 Phalaenopsis equestris | reverse complement strand
TTAAACCTGTTATTATCCAAATTGTAACAAATAATGAGCTTGTGGGACACCAATTGAAGATCCAAATTTATAACTTGCCAATTTTTTAGAATTGTGTGCTACATTTGAATATGATGGTGTATCAGATGATGTCATAAGACTTTGACTTTTTCCTTTTTCACTGAAGGATAAGGCTAAGATATGGTTACATTCATTAGCACCTGCATCTATAAGAACTTGAGCGTGATTTAGTGCAAAAACTCCTTACTAAATATTTTTCACCATAACAAAATGTGAAGTTTAGAACTGATATTATATATTTTTGTCAATTTGAAGGGGAATCTATTTATGAAGCATGGGATTGATTTAATGAACTACTGAGAAAGTGTCCATACCATGTTATACCAGATTGGTTAATAATTGAAAACTTTTATAATGGATTAGTTGGATCTCTTTGATCTATTATCGATGTCGTTGCTGGTGGTTCAGTGATGTCAAAACAATTTCATGACGCTTTTACTTTAATGCTTTTACTTTAATTGAAGAGATGTTGAAGAGATGACTACTAATAATTTTTAATGGCCTTCTGAGAGAATAAATCCCAAGAAAGTAGCCAATATTCAAGAATCTGATGCTTTCGCAATGTTAGCAAATTAAGTTGTTACAATTTCAAGGAATTTAGATCAATTTGGAATGAATTTTTCTCAACCAATTGCAATGGTTGTAGAGAATTCATTAGGTCAAATTCATTAGGTCAAATGGTATGAATTCATTAGGTCAAATGGTATATTCTCAAGCATCACTAGAAACTTTGAATGTCATAAACAACAAGCAAAATAACCCATATTCAAACTATTATAACTCAAGTTGGAGGAGCCAACCTAAGTTTAAGTGGATTAATACTTCATATGGTAATAATCAGCAGTGGAGGAACAACCAAGTAAACCCATTGATAAATTGGAACAACTAAGGTAATAGTAATTATGGACCTACTTTTCCTCCAGGTTTTAACATTAATCCACAATTCGAAGAGAAAAGGTTGTCTATAGAATAAGTGGTGTTACAAATGGGAAATCAGTTACAAAGTCAAGGAGCTACTATTAGAAATATTGAGAATTAATTGGAACAAATAAAAAATTTATTAAGTAATAGATCCCAAGGAACACTTACTAGTAATACAGAAGTAAATCCAAAAGACCAAAATAAAGAGCAAATATAAGCCGTTCAACTTAAAAGCGGAAGAGAGTTGGAAGGTAGAGTTTAAAAAGAGATTGAAGTAGAGAGCAAAAAAACTGAAGAGTCTAAAAAGGACACACAGAAAGTTTCAAAGATACCTATTTCTCCACTTAAAATTGATTTGGAAAAACTACCACCTCCATTTCCTCAAAAAAATCGTCAAAAAAAAGTTGGATAAACAATTTTAAAAATTTTTAGAAATTTTTAAGAAGCTTACAATTAATATTCTATTTATTGAAGCAATTGAACAAATGTTAAGCTATGTGAAGTTTATGAATGATATTCTTAACAAGACAAGGAAGTTTGAATTTAAAGAGACTGTTGAACTTAGTGAGGAGTGCAGTGCTATAATTAAAAAAAAACATTAAATTAAAAAAAAACTTTCTAAAAATCTTAAAGATTCTGGTAGCTTCACAATTCCATATGCAATTGTTGACCTTATTTTTGGTTGAGGTCTAGTTTTTTCCTCTTTAGTAGCCTAGGGTCTAGTCATAGGAGTTTCCTATTCACTATTCTGAGAGGACTACAAAAGGAACACTCACCATTAGAAATTTTAAACTCTACTTTGCTTAGCTTGGAGTTCCACATATTGGTCCTAACCTCTAGCATTTAGTAGGTGGGGTCAGAATAAGGGAACCCAAGTGCAGTCCCCCATAGGATTTTTAGAACTTAGGACTAAAAATGGGTGATCTGGTTTTGGTGGGGCTAACTTGCACACACTACGCTCTCTCACATACCCTAAACCCTATGACCCCTTAGGTTGGTCTTCTGACTCCTTTTGGAAAGCTCATGTGAATGAACCTATACCCATGGTCTTTAACTAAGAGGGTTAGAACCAGCACATTGAGCATCCAAAATGAGTCCTCATATGACTCCTATTGGTTTAGTATGGCTTCATGGCTTCTTGGCCCGTTTTGGCCCAAAATGACCAAATTATCAAGATACCCCTATAACCCCACTCTTTGCCAAAAATCCAAAAATTACCTAAAATACCCAAATTTGCCCAAAAATCATCTCAAACCCCCCACCACAACCTAAATTGACAAAAGTTACCAAATTCCCAAAATACCCCCAAAAATTGTAAAAATTACCAAAATGCTCTTCATGACCTAAAAATTCCAAAAATTCCCAAAAATTCCAAAATCAACCCAAATATTTTAAATTTAAATTTTTTATCATCAATTTGACCAAATTTGACCAAATTAGTCCAATTTGACCAAAAGCCTCAATTTGCCCTTAAAAGCCTAAATATCCCCAAATTAGCCCTGAATCTTCGCCCAATTAACCACAATCTTGTCCAATTTCAATTCCAAATTAAAATTTAGCATCTCCAATCCTAATATAAACAAAATTCAAGCTGAATTTGATCCAATTGCAAGCCCAATTTCATTCAAATCAAAAAGGCCCAATTTTAACTATATGCCTAAATCCACTAATTTAGCCTATCAATTTAACTTAAAATCACTTGAAATTTTTCCAAATCCTTCATAATATCTCCATACAACAAACTCAACATTCAATTAGCACAAATCTTAGCCCAAACTCAATTTTAATTTTAAAAACCCAAGCCCACCACATATAATTCCAAAAGCCCAAGTTCAAAGCCCACATGACAATTCTTTGTCTTCATCATCCACTTGATCAAAATCATTCCTAAAGTCTTAAATTTAAAATAAAATCATTCCAAATCAAGGGGAGCCATGAAGCCACTCCCAAGCCATAGGTAAGCCATGAGAGGCATGCCACATCATAAAACTATTAATGGCAAGAGGCCAAGCCACTTTAAAATATCCTTAAGATTCTTTTAACCCCTCACATGAATCACTCTAACCCATACTTAGGAAACCCACCAATTGCCCCTGGTGGCCTCTCCTTCCTAATCTATTTAAACCACCCTCCATAGCCAAAGAGGAAGAGCTTAAAATTATTCGTGAAGACTCTGCCAAATTGCTTCCAGAGCTTTTTTAAGACCTCTTGAGCTCAATCCAACCACCTTTATCCACTTAAAGCCACTGCTCGAGCTTAATTTTTGAGCCCAGTTTCTAGGCCAAAACAGGAAACTCTGCAAACCTCCACAAAATTCCAATTAATTGCACCCACACCATCCCCACAACGAGAGATGAAGATCCCCCACAAAATCCCCATCACCAGAGCACCCTAAGGTGGAATTTGATTGAACCCCTAAATTGACTTTTGTCAAAATCATATTTAGGCAATTCACCACGGCTTGAGGCTCCTTCCCTATGGCCCCTTCCATATGCTCTTGGGACCCCTACAAAGCTTCCACAAGCATCCAATCTAGGCTTCCCATCTTGGACCGAGGTATTGAAAGTTAACCCTAAAATGAGTTTCATTTGATTATCCATGTGTTTAGAGTTTATTTAAGGGTCAATTAACCATATGGACATGTTCTCCTATTCAAGACAAGTCTGTAGGAACAAACCTCACTTGATTTAGTAAAGTAACGAGTGAGAAATTGAGGTTTTAAAATGGATAATTTGTGGGTTTAGTCCATTGGGGATGATGACCCACAGTAGTTTGATGGAGTGTGTATCATACAGACGATTCAGATTACGTCGGATGGAGCGCGGTTCATAAAGCAGAAGCTGACGGGGAGCACGCCGCATGGAGCGTCGGATCCGCCTAGGTTGAGTCAGCGCCGCGTGTTTTAAGTAGAAAAATAGGTTATTTTCTTATTTATTTAATTCCCAAAACTTAAACAATGCATAACATTGTGTAGAAAAATCATAAAAATAAAATAAAAATACCCTATTGCTTAGTGAACAGAGGATAACAAAGTCAAAATATTTTCATATCCATTTGATGTATATTTTTTTTAATTAATTAAATGGTATTTTCCTTATTTTGATTCCTCATTAGCATAGATATTTCACCATAACTTGATCTTTGGGGCTTTGATTCTACATATTATGGGAATACTCTTTCTGACTTTTTTAAGGTTAAGAGAGATCTCTAGGCATGGATATCTAATTTTCAAGTGAATGGTCTCTATTCTGGTATAAAAATTATACTAATTAAAATACTCATCACAAAAATACAAAACTTGTTTTGGTAGGTTCACTGTGGTTAGAGGATCCTAAGAAAATTATAAACTTAGTTTAATTCATTTAAAATAACCCTAATTGTCACCAACCCTAAAAATGAAAAGAAAATTAATTTGGATTAATATAAATGTAATGACATAAAAAAAATTCCACTCTATAACTTAATGTTAAAGGAACTCACCAGAAAAATTTCAAGTCAATTGGAGTTAATTTTACCACTCAAATAGATTAAATAAGTGAAATGACATTTTTTGCATTAAAATAATTATAATAACTAAAACACAATTAAAAAAATTACTAAATTAGTTTTGGTAGCTCATTATGATTAGAGGAATCTAAGAAAAATAAAATTTGAAATAAAATAAATTCTTCACAATTAAACTATTTTTGAGTATTTAAATAATTAAAATTAATTAAAAATGATAAAAATCACAAAATTGTAAAAACAAACTAAAATATCACATTTGGCTTCTGGATCACCTAAAGCAATTTAAAATAATTTTCCAAATTTTCTAAATCAAGATATTGATTTTAAAAGGCTTAAAAATGAATTTTCTCTATTTTTTCACTAAAATGATTCTAATATTTAAAATATAAATAACAGAAATATGAAATTTATTTCTATGGGTTTCCTTGATTCATAGAGATTTAATAAAAATATAAAACTCAATTTTCCTTTTAAATATTATTTTGTATTTAACTAATACTCAAAACCATCAAATAATTTTAATAATTAAATTAAATCTCTCAAATCCATGAAAATTGGTCCAAATAGTCCTCCAACCTAGGTGAACATCTAATAATATTCTTAAACCCAGAAGTTTTGTTTTATTTAGTTATTAAATTTCATTGAAAATCCTTATTTTTCCATTAAAAATAATTATATAATTAAATAAATTCACAAAAATCACATTTTCTCCTCTGATGTTTTAATTAACCCATGATTGAGGTAACATAAAACATTTAAGTCATTTGAGTCTAATTTAATGAATTATAGGGTACTAAGACTATAGGGGCAAAAGTATAACTTTGGAATTTTGAGCTTAATTAATATTTAGGTCTAACCAAGACGGTAAATGGGTAATAAATGATCTTAAAATAACATGTCTTGATGATTGAAATATAAAGAGGGATAAGTGGTGGAAACTAACCTCACTTTGAATTTCATAAGGGATAAGTTTGCAATTTTTCAAAATTTAATGAAATTTGGAAGAATAACTAAATCGAGAGATATTAAGGTGACGGGTTTGATATGGAAGATCATAATTCATTGATTTTTTAAACCCTACTTCACCCTACTTGATGGTTTTAATATAATCCATAATTCATGATTAACAGTACAAATATTCAAAACCTTTTCTTTCTAAAATTGTAAATCAACCTTATAAATCTTAAGGCTTAGTAGTGAATTAGGCTTAATCAAAATTTTATCTAATGAGGTTTAGAAAAAAACCATAATTAATTTAAAACATTTTAAAGCGCTACAAGCCCATGCTTTAAATAATCAAATTAATTAAATTCCTTAATTAAGTCAAGTTGCCCTCAAGGCTCTTTACCTATATAATTCATAAGTGAGATATCAAGTGATAATTATTCCACTTAAGAGATAATTAAAATATTATAGTGCATTAAGCATAAGGGTATTAATTGGATGAACTATATAATAAATATGATAAAATCCAAATGAGCTCAAGATAATCCCAAGGACCATGAAATGTTTAAGGTATTACCCAAAATTTTTTTGTGATCCTTTGGAAATCTTGAAGGACATGTGAGCTTATTATAATTTGCTTAATGGAATCATCCCTAAAATTTAAATACACCAAGCTATGACATAGGATTTGGTAGACACACTAAAAGTTTGAACTTCCTACTTTTTCTACAAGCATGCTTTAATTCCTACAAAATTATACATATATATGCTTTGCAAATACTGAAGTTTCAGGTGAAGGAACGAGAAGACTTATCAGGTATGTTTTCGCAGTTTACAGTGCTTTCTTTTCTCATACTTTCCTACATTGTACATTTATGCTTATAAACTTGCATTCTAAACAACGATGTCACCCAGCATGAAAACTAAAACTTTTAAGATAACCATAAAATTGAAACCAAAACCAAAACAAAAATCAATCAAGATAAAATTTACCGCCACAATATTCAAAATATATGACAACTCAAAATTTAATTACAAACATCACAATATAACAATTGCAACTAAATTAAGATGTCTCTATCGGATGATCAACAATCCCTCGGAGGAGATAACCTACGGTTGCTAATGAGATTTCCCACAGCCTAAATGAAAGTACGGAATTCATTTAGTTGAGTTTAGTAAATTCATTTGGACTAAGTGAATCCAATATAAAATAGTGGTACCAGAACAAGGAAACCGTAAGATCCTAACTAGTGTCACTCTAGTTAACTTTAATATGACCCATAACAATTAAATGACCATAACCATAGGGACATCTGATTTGACATTAAAACTTGACACATTAGAAAACTTAAACTCATCACGATTAGGAGCTTGGAGCTAACATTGTGGGCAACATGACCATCTTTAACAGCAAGAGGAGCTACAACAGCATATCCTTCCTTAGAATTAATAACAAAGCCATTAGATTTTGAGGTCGTCTCCCTAGTGCAACATAAATCCTCACCTTATCTTTAAGCTTTTGTACAGCTCTTTTGTACAATATAAGCCCTAACTCGTCTTAGGATTTCGAGGTTGTCGTTTGTCACAACCTAAATCCTCACATATTCTAAGTTAATTGTGGGATCATTTTACACGAATATAAGCCCTAATTAATAAAATTGACAGAATCAAACATTTAAATACTTCTCTTTAAACTAAAGTCAAACCATAGAATAGTTTGGGAAGTCACTGAGATTCTCTTCAGGATCTGCGACATCCCCTAGTTCTTCCTCCTTTGGATTCCCAAAATAAAATTTTCCAAACTTGAGTCGTTCCCCTTTCACACCTCTTTGTCCGATCCCGATGAAAAGTCCTAATCCTTTGGCCTCTTTAAAAATAATATCCCCTAAGTTTTATTGAGAGTTTTCTTAGGTGACTCCGGTTATCTAAGACGTAATTAACTATAGGGGCCTACCCTTATAGGAAATATTCCCGAACCTAGCATTAATATAAACCCTATTTAATTCTTTGTATTAAATAGGGGAAATTGTTGGCTTATAAATAAAATGGTTTTAAAAAATTTAAATGGATGTCATAAAATTTTTAGTTTATTTAATCGAGCATTGCCAGTAAGTAGTGTATTTATCCTTCAGGGTAAATACATTGCTTACGGTATTAGGCTCGTTTACTTAAACTACTGGGATATGAGCTCGGTCCGGTCTTGTATTTTAAAAATTAAAAATACTATTTTTTTCCAAATTATATATATTAAATTAAATTAAAATGGGTGTTGGGATATCCATCCTAGCAGCCGACAACTTAACAACACCCAACTTTTTAGTGTCGATAGCGAAAAGAGATAGATTTTATAGGAAATTTTTATGTGATTTAGGTGAAAGCATTAACCTTATGTCATTATCAATATTAAAAAGATTGAGATTAAGAGAAATATCCCCTACTACTGTAACTCCACATTTAGTAGTTCGTTCAATAACATATCTTAAATGAGGTATAGAAGATGTTTTAGTGAAAGTGGATCAGCTTGTCTTTCCTGTTGATTTCATCGTGCTATATATGGAGAAAGATAAAGAGATAACTATCATTTTGGTGAGACCTTTCTTAGCTACAGGAAGAGCAATGATAGTTGTGCAGAAAGGGGAATTGACTATGTGTGTCAATGATTAGAAAGTTACGTTTAATATTTCAAAATCAATGAAATACCCTTCAAAAGTTAAAGATGATGAATGTTACAGAATGGATGTGATAATATATTTAAGTTAATTTCATTTCAAAACAAATTATGAAGATAAATCTGAAATGAAAGAGTTGGAACAGGAGCAAGAAGAGGAATTAGATCAATTTGAAGACCTTTATAAGGAAAATTTGGATTATGTTCGAGAAAGTTTTGAAGCTTTGGACACGACAAAAAAAGATAAATATTTTTTTCCATCGATTGAAAAACCTCCTGAACTTGAGTTGAAGTTACTTTCTGAACATTTAAAATGTCTTTTTAGGTGATTTATCAACATTTCCGATTATAATTTTCTCAAAATTAACAACAACATAAGAAGTGTGTTTAATGAAAACGTTGAAGAATTATAAAAAAACCTTTGGATGGACAATTGCTAATATTAAAGGAATCGTTCCTTTAATTTGTATGCATAAAATTCATATAGAAGAGAATTGCAAATCGAGGGCTGATCGTCAAAGGAGATTGAATCCTGTTATGAAAGAAGTTGTTAAGAAAGAAATTTTAAAGTGGCTAGATGCTAAAATCATCTAGCTTATTTTGGATAATGTATGAGTTAGTCCAATTCACTGTGTTCTTAAGAAAAGAGGAGTGATTGTGACTACAAATGAGCATAATGAGTTAATACCAACGAGACAAGTCACAGGGGGTGACTATGCATTGATTATAGAAAATTAAATCTCAACACTAGGAAAGATCATTTTCCACTACCCTTTTTAGAACAAATGTTGGATAGACTAGCTGGGCATAAATATTTTTTTTTCTAGATGGATATATCGGTTATCACCAAATAGAAATATCTCCTGAGTATTAAAAGAAAATAACTTTTACTACTCTTTATGGTACATTTGCTTTTAGAAGAATGCCCTTTGGTTTATGTAAAGCCCCTGCTACATTTTAAAGATGAATGATGGATATTTTCTATGATTTAATTGAAAAAGGAATTTAAGTTTTTATGGATGATTTTTTAGTGTTTGGAACTTCATTTAAAAAATGTTTAGAATATTTATCAAAAGTTTTTAAGTTCTATGAAGAAAAGAATTTAGTCCTTAATTAGGGAAAATATTAATTTCTGGTAGTAGGAAGAATTATCTTAGGACATCAGATATCATAAAAAGTATGGAAGTAGACCGTGCAAAAATTCAAGTGATCAGTAATTTACCTTACCCAACAAAGGTAAGGAAAATTAAAAGTTTTTTATGACATTCTAGATTCTACAGACAATATATTAAATACTTTTCAAAAATTGCTAAGCCTCTATGTAATTAAGTCACTACACCAATTTTTGTTTCACCAGATTAGGAAAAACCTTTTAAATTAATGTGTGATGCAAGTGATTATGCTATTGGAGTTTTTTTAGGACAAAAGTATGATAAGATTTTCAAAGTAATCTACTATGCTAGTAGAACTCTTAATGAAGCTTAAATCAATTATACCACAACTGAGAATAAGTTATTAACATTAGTATGTGTTTTTTATAAATTCAGATCACACTTAATTGGAACTAAATGTTTTGTGCATACTGATCATTCTGCTATTAAATATTTAATGAAAAAGAATGATGCAAAACCAAGACTGATACAATGGGTTCTTCTTTTGCAAAAATTTGACTTTGAGATAGTAGATAGGAAGGGAGTTGAAAATCAAATTGCTGATCATCTGTCAAGGCTCGAATTAGAAAAACTACTCTTTTTGAAAAATAAATTAATAAACATTTTTTAGATGAATAATTGTTCAGTATTAATGAGTGGTGTATTCCATGGTCTGCCGACATTATGAACTTTATTGTTACTGATATTATACCTTACAGAATGACATACCAACAGAAGAGGAAATTTTTATCTGAAGTTAAGACTTATTTTTGGGATGACCCTTTTTTATATAAATAAGGAAAGAGTCTAATTATTCAAAGATATGTGCCTTTAAAAGAAACTTATGAAATTATCTAGAAATGTCATAAATCTAATTTTGGGGGACATTTTGGTGTTGATAAAACAACATACAAAATTTTAGAATCTGGATTTTATTGGTCTACAATCTTTAGTGATGTTAATTCTTATTTAAAAACATGTGATTGATGTCAACGAGTAGACATCATTTCTATCATAAATGAGATGTCCATTAATTGTTAGAAGTTGAGATATTTAATATTTGGTGATTAGAATTCATGGGACCATTTATACCATCTTTTGGAAATTTATATATATTGATAACAGTAGACTTTGTATCCAAAAGGATAAAAGTTGTTGCTTTATCTCAATATGATGCTCAAAGTGTTGCAAAGTTGTTAAGGATGAACATATTTTGTAGATTTTGGATGTTTTTGTAGATTTAGGATGTTAAGAGTGATCATAACTGATGAGGAAGTCATTTCAGAAGTGCAATAATAGAGAAATTATTAAAGAAATATCATATCAACCATCGAATTGCTACTGCTTATCATTCTCAGACAAGTGCTTTGGCTGAATTATGCAATCGTGAGATTAAAAGAATATTAGAAAAATCTCTAAATCCAATAAAAATGGATTAGTCAGTCAAACTTGACTATACTTCATGGGCTTGTAGGACTGCATATAGAATTCTTATAGGAATGTCCTCATACAGGCTAATAATTGGGAAAACTTGTCATTTACTAGTTTAACTTGAGCATAAAGCATATTGAGAGATTAAAGAATTTGATTACAATTTAAAGGATGGTGGTGAGAAAAGATGAACCCTTGATACTGCTAATATGAACAGTACAATAGTAATTCAGACTATATTTCACTTATATTTCCTTACATTGGAACAAAACCAAAAACTTGATCCTGAAGGAAAATAAAATTTAACTTTTAATTTATATATACTGGGATACTACGTAAGTATACGTATTGTTATCAAGTAATATAGGACTTTTTTATTAAGACTTGAATATCAAACCCACATGGAGAATATGCAATATGCACTATTGAACAACAAACTTTCTATTTTTAGTAAAAAGATAATTATCTAAACTAAAGATGATTTTTACAGTAATGAAAATTTAATTATTTTTGGTATTTTTAATATTTTGATAGAACGATAACAATTTAAAAAGATAACTAGAGTTTTTGTAGAAGAAAAGCACTAAATATGAAAATATCTTTCTTCTTGTTATGAATCAATAATAAGTATAGGAATT
>NW_018219484.1:0-9455 GCF_001263595.1 Phalaenopsis equestris | reverse complement strand
ACTTAAACATAAAAGTCCAAACCACATCACATAGTTCAAACCAACACACAAATGCAAATGTAGCAAGCCCGGACCACATAGTTCATATCATATTACAATCATAAAAATAAATCTCTTAGTTCTACTCCTCATCCTTTGAATCACCGCTATCCCAAACTTCTGTAGGCTCATAATCAGGGTATATAGAATATGGAGAAAATTGCACTCCTTGGTTTCCCCTAATGAGGCTCTCCAAAGATGAGTGAAATTTCTCTTCATAATCACTTTTTCTTCTATTATACCTATTAGTATGCTTTGCAAAACACTCTAAATTTTGTACCCTATCAGTGGTAAAATTATTATTATCCATCATCGTCTGCAATAATTGATCTTGGGTCTCAGTAGACTCACCTCTAGATGTAGAAGCACGTGAGGTAGATGGTCTATATGTAGAAGCAGCAGATGTCTCCATTCTACAACTCCTAGAAAATCCCCCTCTCCAGCCAAAAATAGAATGCTCAGAATAAGTCTTCACATTCACCTTAGTGATGAGCTTTAGAGGTAACAACACTTCCTCCCAGCTATCATATTTAACTCGAGCCTGCTCACACAAAGAAAAGATCAAGGAAGCAAATCCCAGACCTGCAGTAGCAATGATAGTGGTAGAATTGATGATAGTCTGACAAATCAAAGCTCTTATGTAAACCAAAGCTCCTATGCCAATGAGTTTTCCTTCTTGGATACATTAATTTAACGTCGCTCTTACTCTGGTAACTTCACTGAGATGATTTTTTGGTAGCAGACGAGCAGAAATAGTGTCAGGCCTTTGAAGGTGCACATAACTTTGAAGTTGGGAAGTTAACTTTCCTCTCATTAGTGATCTTCCAATGTCCTCTCCCAATAGTTAAGTAAAAAATAATCTCATCTAACTCCAAAAATCTCATCTAACTCCGCTTTAGTTGGACTATAAATTGCAGAAAAACTTAATGTATCATGTGGTAAATGGTAAAATAAGTTGATTACCTCTAGCCAAAAAAGCATCAACTTTTCTCGAACCATGACTCGATTGTCTTCAATTTCAGGGAGATTTGCATAGAACTCCCTCACAACAGATATAACTACCACAGCAGAGAAACAACAGAATTGTTCCCACTGTCGGCGAATAATTAAATCTTCCACGTCTCCACCCGGATTTCTAAAACATCACTCCTAAATCGGTTTGTGTGATTGCAACGCAACACTATATCGATCTTGATCTTTTGAACTAACAAATTTACTCAAATCAAATGGAGCTTTGCCTTTGCTCCTCTTCATTCTTGGTGCCATTCTACAAATTTGATAAATTCCAACAATAACTTCAAAAATCAAGTTTAAATTATTAAACTAAACTTCCAAAAGCACAAATTACACTTCCTATGCAATTTCCATAGATTTTTCCTCTTTTTGCACTATGAATAGTGAATTATTAAATTCTTCAAATTGTACTCAAATTAAATGGTGAATCAAAATGTGCTCAAAATACATGGTGAAAATCCAAAATTTTTACATAGAAGTAAAGCTCTTACCTCAAAGAACTTGGAGCAAATTTCACTTGATTTCACCAAGAAATCTTCACTTTAGATGTGCCCTAACCCTAAAAAATCGTGAATTCAAGAAAAAGAAGGTGACGGTGGCGTTAAAAATAGCGATTTTTTGCTCAAAAATTCACTTTTTAATAAGCGCGAGTAAGTGGTGCTTAGGCGCCTGCCTCTTCGGTTTGCTCATGCTTAAGCACGAGATGTGGTGCTTAGGTGCCAGTGTACGATTTTCAAGAATTTCAAATTAAAGTGAAATGCTCTATTTGCCTAAGTAAACCACTCCTAAATGGTCTCATAACACTTACATGACTATTTTCAACTTCTTGTAACTCTCATTTATCTCAAAATTCTCCTTAATAACTATTAATTTGAGGCAAAAAAAACACAAAATTTCACACAAACAAACATATATTAATTAACAAACGAGTACAAATACATTTAAACACTTAGTTCTCATTCCAAATAGTCTTGGATGAGAAAATTTTCCTAAATACAAATACTTAACAATCTTTCACAGTTAAGCACCTAAGTACACAAACACTAAAAGAAAGTCTTAAACACTAAAACACTTAAAGAGAATAACTTTAAACACACAAAAACATAACTTTAAACATAGAACTTAATTACATTCTTCATTAGAAGGAAAAATTCAGGTCTTTCATTTGTCTCTCTTGGGGCAACTGGAATATAAAGTTGATAAAATGGACGGTGGTGATATGCTCTGATGCAGTCTTCTTCAATCCACTTTTGCTTGAAAAATATCTCCTTATCTACTTCCTCTATATAACTAGCTAGTGTGGCTAAATTGCATTTTCAATTGCCATCCAATATGCTCAAGATGTGCATGAATCTCCAATACCTTAGTCTCTAGTACAAACATGGTATTTTCAATTTTGTTGATCTTCTCTGATATCCCTTCAATACTAACAGCTGAGAAACTGTTATACATCTCTTTTGCACTTTGACTGATGAATTTCTTCCTCATGGTCTCCTCCTTCTTCTTCAAATCCATCTCCCATGAAGACATCATCTAAGACATCATCTTAAAATGAAGACATCATCTTAAAATCTATCTCTCTCTTAGACCTTAGGGCTAGAAATGATCTAGGGTGAAATTCCTTCACTAAACCTGTCTATTTGTAGGCCTAAATCCTTCCTATAACTCCTAGAAACGTCTAAAAATTGCCTTGACACGTTTTTACAAACTTCTAGGCAGTTTCCCTTCTAGAATATTAATTTCTCACATGTTTTTAAACTATCGCCCTTAAGCGTCGGATTTGGCACTCAAGAGCCAATGCACATTTTTGCACTAATCAACTTAACATCCAAATTCTCATTTGAACGATACTAACACATAATAGCCTAAAAAATACTACCCCTAATTTTCTTAATCACACATAAAACAATAATCAAAATAAAAATACACTGATAATTATGGGTTCCCTCCCACAAATCGCTTGATTTTACGTCATTGGCCCGACGTAACTAGTGCTTACTCTGGTTGACCCAACATCATTCCATCATTAAATTTATGTTGATCCCCTATAAAATATGGTTTCAGTCTATGTTCATTAACTAAATATTTTCTCAGACTTAGGATCTTTAATATTCACAGCTCCATAAGGATAAACTTTAATCAAAATAAATGGGCCCATCCACCTGGACTTAAGTTTGCGTGGAAATAATCTTACCCTTGAATTATATTGCAAAACTTGTTGCCCTGGTTGAAAATTTTTAGTAAGAATCCTTCGATCATGCCACATCTTCATCTTTTCTCTTTAATTTTTTTTCACTTTCATAAGATTCATTCCTTATCTCTTCAAGATCATTTAATTATAACAATCTTTTCTCACCAGCATCCTTCAAATTAAAACTGAACTCTTTAATTGCCCATTATACTCAATATGCCTTATGCTCAAGTTCAACTGGTAAGTGAAAAGCTTTTCTAAATATTAGCCTATATGGAGGCATTCCTATAGGAGTTCTGTATGCAGTCCTATAAGCCAACAAAGCATAGTCAAGTTTGACTGACCAATCCATTTTTGTTTTTTGTTGGATTCACAGATTTTTCCATAATTCTTTTAATTTCTCGATTGGATAATTCAGCCAAACCACTTGTTTGAAGATGATAAGCAGTAGCAATCCTATGATTTATATGATATTTCTTTAATAATTTGTCCATCATGGCATTTCTGAAATGACTTCCTGCATCAGTAATGATAACTCTTGGCTTCCCAAATCTACAAAATAAATTCATTTTAAAAAATCTTGCAACACTTTGAGCATCACATCAAGGTAAATCAACAACTTCTATCCATTTAGATGCATAGTTCACTGCTAATAAAATATATAAATTTCCAAAAGATAGTATAAATGGTCCCATAAAATCTAATTCCCAAACATCAAATATTTCAACTTTTAGCATATAATTGAGGGGCATCTCATTTCTTCTAGAAATATTGCCTACTCTTTGACTTGACATCGATCACAAGTTTTGATATAAGCATTAACTTCTCTAAAGAATGTAGGCAAATAAAATCCAGATTGTAAAATTTTATATGTTGTTTTATCAACACCAACATGTCCCCCAAAATCAGAATTATGACATTTTTGGATATTCTCATAAGTTTCTTCTAATGGTACACGTATTAGAATAATCAGATCCTTTCCTTATTTATATAAAAATGGGTCATCCAAAAAATAAGTCTTAGCTTCATAATTAAATTTCCTCTTCTGTTGGTATGTCATTCCATAGGGTATAATATAACTAACAATAAAGTTCACAATGTCGACATACCACAGAACACGCCACTCATTAATAATGAACAATTTTTCATCTAAAAATATTCATTAATTTTATTTTTAAAATAAAGCGGGTTTTTGAATGCAAGACTGGACAAATGATCAGCAATTTGATTTTCAATCCCCTTCCGATCTACAATTACAAAATCCAATTCTTGCAAAAGAAGAATCGATCTTATAAGTCTTGGTTTAACATCCTTCTTTTTCATTAAATACTTAAAAGTAGAATGATCTGTATGTACTACACAATGAGTTCTAATTAAATAAGATCTAAATTTATCAAAAGCATATAATATTGCTAATAACTCTTTTTCACTTGTTGTATAATTAATTTGTGTTTTATTAAGAGTTTTACTAGCTTAGTAAATAACTTTGAAAATTTTATCATATCTTTGTCCTAAAATAGCTCCAATAGCATAGTCACTAGCATCACACATTAATTCAAAAGGTTTTTCCTAGTTTTGTGAAATTATAATTGTGCAGTGATTAGTTTTTTCTTAATAACTTAAAAGCTTTTAAGCATTCCTCATCAAAATTTAAAATTGCATCTTTCTCTAGTAAATGGCAGAAAGGCTTAGAAATCTTTGAAAATTCTTTAATATATCATCTGTAGAATCCAACATGTCCTAAAAAACTCCAAATTTCTCTTACATTTGTTGGATAAGGTAAATTAGCGGTCGCTTGAATTTTAACAGGATCTACTTCCATACCATTTTCTGATATTTGATGTCCTTATACAATTTCTCCTGCTACCATAAATTGGCATTTTTCCCATTTAAGGACTAAATTTGTTTCTTCACAGCTCTTAAAAACTTTGGATAAATGTTGTAAACATGAGTCAAATGAAGTTCCAAACACTGAAAAGTCATCCATGAATACTTCAATCCTTTTCTCAATTAAATCACAAAAAACTGTCATCACACATATTTGAAATGTAGCAGGGGCCTTACATAAACCAAAGGACATTCTTCTAAAAGTAAAAGTACCATAAGGTCTGGTAAATGTTGTTTTCTCTTGATCCTCAAGAGATATTTAAATTTGGTGATAACCAGTATATCCATCTAGAAAATAAAAGTATTTATGCCCAACTAGTCTATCCAACATTTGATCTAGAAAGGGTAATAGAAAATGATCTTTCCTAGTGGCAAGATTTAATTTTCTATAATCAATGCATATTCACCACCCTATAACTTGTTTAGTAGGTATTAACACATTATGTTCATTTACAGTTACAGTTAGTAGTCCTTTCTTAAGAACACAATGAATTGGACTAACACATGCACTATCTAAAACAGGGTAGATAATTCCAACATCTAACTACTTTAAAATCTCTTTCTTTACAGCGTCTTGCATAACAGGATTCAATCTCTTTGGTGGATTAGCCCTGGGTGGTTTGCAGTTCTCTTCCATATGAATTCAATGCATATAAATTGAAGGACTGATTCCTTTAATATCAGCAATTGTTCATCCAAAGACTTTCTTAAAATTTTTCAGAATTTTCATCAACCTTTCTTCTTCTTTCATCATTAATTTTGAGGAAATTAGAACTAACACATTAGAGGAATTTCCTAAAAAGGCATATTTTAAATGATCAGGAAGTAACTTCTACTCTAGTTCTGGAGGTTTGTCAATAGATGGACAAAATGATTTATTTTTGTCTATCGTGTCCAAAACTTCAAAACTTTCTCGAACATAGTTTTAATTTTCCTTAAGAAGATCTTCATATTAATTTAATTCCTCTTCTTGCTCATGTTCCAAATCTTTTTCTTAATATTTTTCTTCATAAGTAGTTCTAAAATAACATTTACGTAGATATCTTATAACATCCATCCTATAGCATTCATTATCTTTACCTTTTGCAGAGTATTTAATTAATTTTGAAATGTTAAAAGTAACAGTTTGATCATTAACGTGCATTGTTAATTCCCCTTTCTGCACATCTATCACTGCTCTTCCTGTGGCTAGGAAAGGTCTCCCCAAAATAATAGGTATCTCTTTATCTTCCTTCATATCTAGCACAATGAAAACAATAAGAAAGATAAATTGATCTACTTTCACTAGGACATCTTTGCTAACTACAGAGTTACAGTAGTAGGGGTTATTTCTCCTAATCTCAATCTTTTAAATATTGATAATGGCATAAGGTTAATGCTTGCACCTAAATCACATAAAGCTTTCCCACAAAATCTGTCTCCTATTGCACATGGAATTGTAAAGCTACTAGGATCTTTAAGCTTTTTAAGAAGCTTCTTCTAAATTATCGCACCATACTCCTCACTAAGTGCAATAGTCTCATTATCTTCAAACTTCCTTTCCCTGTTGATAATATCCTTCATAAACTTTACATAGGTCAGCATTTGTTCTAAGGCTTTAGCAAATGGAATATTAATTGTAAGCTTCTTAAATTTTTCCAAAAATTTTGATAATTGTTTATCCAACTTTTGCTGACAAAGTCTCTGAGGAAATGGAGGTGGTGGTTTTTCCAAATCAATATTTAGTGGAGAAATAGGTCTCTCAGAATCTTTTGGAGCATCCTCCTTTGATTCTTCAATTTCTTCTCTCTCTTCTTAAATTTCTTTTTGAACCCGACCTTTCAACTCTATTCCGCTTCTAAGTTGAACAGCTTTTATTTGTTCTTTATTTTGGTCTTTTGGATTTGATTCATTATTACTAGGAAGTGTTCCTTGGGATCTATTACTTATTGAATTTGATATTTACCCAAGTTAATTCTGATATTTTTAATTGTAGCTCCTTAACTTTGTAATTGATTTCACATTTGTAACACTACTTCTTCTATAGACAACTTCTTCTCCTTAAAATGTGTATTACTGTTGAAACCTGGAGGATAAGTAAATCTATAATTATTATTCCCTTGGTTGTTCCAGTTTCCCAATGAGTTTCTCACCAAAGGAAAATATGTTGAGATTTTCATACTTATTTTACACTGTCTTTTATGATATTACACAATAAATAAGGGTATTTTTTATGTTTTTTTGCAAGTATGATAAATTATGATTATTGGAGCAACAAGATGCAAAAATGGTGCAATTTGGAGCGAAAATGAGCAAGAAATGAAATTTTGCCCTGTCACCTTTCGATAAGTCTTTCGATGTTTAATCTCTTTTACACTTCTTGCATATTTTTGAATGAGAATACACTTTAAAGAAATGTGTTTTTCATGCTTATTTTGTAGGGCTATCTGTTAGGAACACAACACAACTGAAATGGGGCGAAATAGAGCTTAAATTTTTATGCTTATTTTGTAGGGCTATCTGTTAGGAACACAACGAAATTGAAACGAAGCCAAACGGAGCGAAAAGGTGGAGCTGCGCAGTCTGCTCGCAGAACTGCGCAGTCTGCTCGCCGACGGCGAGATTTACCCAAAAAGACCGAAAAATAATAGAAAAGCTAGCCGACAACGCCCTCGAGCCTGCCGACGGCATCCGGGACGACTATGGACCGAATTTTAGCGGTTATGGGCCGAAATTCAATGTATTTGGACGCTTTTGAAGTTATTATGGCAACTCTTAAGAGAATTTGTAAAGAGATGTTCTAGAATTGCATGGATCGGCGGGAGACTTTGTGGGAGAGATTTTCTTCGTTCTTTCAAATGGAAAAAGCTAAGTATTGTGTTCTTCATCATCTTATGGTTTTGTAAACACTTATCTAGTGGATTTTCTTTGATGAAATAAAGTTTTCTGTTGTGTTTTCTTTGTACTTTCTGATGTGTTTTTCTTACTCTCTCTTCTTATTTGGAAATAATGGTATGAGAAGAATATGTCGTTGTTTTCATTTTACTTTTCTCTTGTAATGAGTAGAATTCATGTTTAGGATTTTGTGATGCATGTTAGAAGCGAATTTAATTATAAATGTGATGGTTTTTATTTGTACTTTATTTACATTACAATAAAGGCCTGTTGTAGTGTTAAAATTTATTGTAATTTCATTGATCCGAAAGGGTGGTATAATTCTCAACAAAGTGGAACAACATTCAAATTCCATGGATGGTTAAGTTTATGGGAGTTGAGTGCAAATAAAAAGGGAAATATACTTTGATGGGTGTAGAATTGGAGATTTTAGGGTGACAGACTAAAATCCCCAATTCAGTCATATTATTTGATTACTGAAGCGGAGATGTTTGCCCTCGGGCGAGGGGAACGTGGGAGCTGAGAGCCGATTTCCCCCCAGCCTAGCCACGGATTCTGTAAACAAGCATAAAATTAGTTAATCTTCTTTATGATTGGACCAAAGGGTAAAGAATAGAATTGCTCCTATTTGGCACATACAATATTTAATGCATCTCAATCCTTTACATTATCTAATTCATTACATAAGGATAGTAGCTTTTAGTATCTTAAAATTCTCCAAACCATTTCATCCAAAAAGGGTTATCTTTAGAATTAATATTTGCATTTATGAGTAGTTATTAGTTGTGTTAAACTTAAGACTTACATTTAGGAGTATCTGTTAGTAAAACCTCTTAAATCGCAAAACAAATAGTAGTAGATTAGAATTTGACTAAAGACGTCTTACCTCGCTTCCCTGTGGGATCGATAAACGGGACTCCACTAGAGCCCTATATTACTTGAGTGATACGTATACTTGCGTTTGAAATTGTGACTTTACAAAATCATTATAAATATATAAATCTGGGTTCATAAATTCTTGCATATTAAAAAGTTGCGACAAGTTTTTGGTGTCATTGCCGGGGATTTAAATCTTCTAATAATGATGTCAAATTCTTATATTTTTAAGCATATATAAAGTCGCTGTCAAGTTTTTGGCGCCGTTGCCGCGGAAGCTTCGGTAAGAACTTTACGAGAACTTTAGTTGAAGTAATTAGGCTTAGACTTGGAAAACTATAGTGTCGTAAAAAAAACTATTTTTGTGTGAAAAGTGTTTTAATATGTTGAAAAAAAAATTGTTTTTATGAAAAATAAGGTGTTCGTGAAAATGTTTTGTTGTGTTGAATATATTTCATCTGTTATTTGTTTAATTGTTAATGTATTGTTTGTTGTGTTCCGTATGCAAAACAAAGGATCTCAAGAACTTGTGTCTTATGATACCGAGTTTGAAAAAAAGAAAAAAATAAAAATA
>NW_018219483.1:0-213 GCF_001263595.1 Phalaenopsis equestris | reverse complement strand
AAAAGTAAATTACAAGTTCTTCACATAAATTCATGGTAATAAAATATTATAAATATAAGCATAAAATTTAGATGCTGTTAGTTAAATGGTTGAGAATACAACCCAGGACTTAAATGCTGCTCTTAGGCCCTACACCTAGCTGATGTGAGACTTTTTATTCGTGACATTCTCATCCACTTAATCACGTGATGCCCTCGTCACAGATCGGCTCCA
>NW_018219482.1:0-14552 GCF_001263595.1 Phalaenopsis equestris | reverse complement strand
AATTAATTATAAGCATTAAATACATGAAGAAAATGATGTTATTAATGTTAGTTGTCTTATGTGTTCTAAATAAAAAAATATGATAGATAAAATTATATTTTTTTATGAACAAACCTTGCAACATATTTCATTCACCCTACATGTTATTTACACTATCATATTTCTATTCTTGAATGTCATGAATGTCAAGATTGTAATAAGAGTGAACATCACAATTTTTTTTCTAGTCAAACTATTTACTTATATATTTAACAAATCTTAATTAAATTACAATTAATTCTCATTTTCCTCATCTCAAGCTTCATAATTAATACTATAATATTAGTGTATATATAGATTAATATTTTTAATCTTATCATTAATATTAAATGAAATTGTATATTTACATTTAACAAGGTAATAATAATATATTTGATAAATCATTTATAAGAAAAATATTACATTATTATCAAGTAATTAAATTTATGGCACAAATCTTTAGTATATTAAAATTATAATAAATAATTTATTAAAAAAATAGGGGGATGGTGGCCCCATGGTGTATTTAGTTTCACCATTATATGTATACAATGTCTTTATGATTCTAAATGTAAGTTATTCACTGACCTTAAGGTTTGAATATAAATTTATTCCTAAATATTTCTATTATAAAAAATCATGATTATAGTTTTCTCTTCTTAGAAAGTTGAGCCTAAATATAATACGTGAGATTTGAACCCATAATTTAACGACAAAAGATTATGTTCTTGATCACTATATTGTGGATAAGTGCGTGAAATATGTTTATTATTATTAAAGACTAATTTAAATATTTTGCAATATATGGGTCATTAGATGGAGCCAATCCATACTTAAGCCGACCAAGCTAGTGATTATGAAAAATTATTTCATATGGACACAGTACGAAGAAATACATATGGAGAGATCAGATACCACATGCATAAATGCTTTATGCATGCATAAATGCTTTATGCATGATATGGAATAATTTTTAAGGGATTTGACCAGCGGCGCACGTAACTCATGCCGAGCGTGCGCGAGCGCATGGCGTTCCTCGTGCCCCGCTGTGCCCTCGTTCTTCCACATTGGAATGGCGACGTGGCGGCAGGTTCCTAAAACCAAAAAACCCTCCTCTCTTCAACTTCGTCTGGTTCTAACTAATGTGGACGAAAGGGAAGAGATACGGCGATGATTCCGGCGCGGGACACTCGGAACCGCCGGCAAAGTTCACCAAACTCGACTCCGACGATGGAAGCGGCGATATCGTCGTCTGCGAGGTGTCAGACTCTCTTCCCTAGCCTCCATCTCTCTCCTCCTGTTTGACTCCTCGAAAGTTTTCACTGTTTCAGCTGTCGAAGGGCCGGAGGGTTACTGTGAGGAATTGGCAGGGAAAAGTTGTGGTGGATATCAGGGAGTTTTACATCAAGGACGGGAAGGAACTCCCAGGAAAGAAAGGTCTCTCTTTTTTTTCACCCATACTTTCTCTTGCGAGCAATTTTTCTAGGAAAATAAGTTGTAGGATTAAAACTTCAAAATTATCCGATTTCTAGCCGTTTTTTAAAGCCTAAACTTCTAGGTTTTTCAAGTTCATTCAATTCAAGCAATGACTTTGAATAAACCATCAATTTGTTCTTTTATGTTCTTGCACATAGTGGTTATATGAATACTTGTGGTAAGAGGTATATGATTATAGTGTTTATTGAAGCTTTAAGCCTTTTCGTTACAGTTTTTTTGAGTCGATGTTTCTTGTTGCGCTTTGAATGTTTTATGAATAACATAATTTTGGGGGTTGTTTGGTTCATTTCTATTTAGATATCAGGGTGATTAAATTGTTGGTGCTATTTCTTAAATGCAATATGTTTGTTTTATTGTTACATCAAAAGATATTTTTTATTATCTTTGTTAATCTTATTTGGTTTGATGCTATTTGCGAGGACAGTCCCTATGAGTGACTTAAGGCTGTAAATGGATTTTGCTAAGCTGATTGTTACCTGTTTAGGTCTGTTCATTTATCTATGTTTGTATTATCAAATTTGGGCTAAATGGAACATGATCCAAGTCTTAAAATATTATTCAGGATTTTTTTTTCAATAGAGTTAGAGCTATAATGTGTCTGAATAAAAATTGTGTGATACTAAAAATTTAAATATATAACATATTTATTAAACATATATGTGGTTTTACTTGGTCATTAAAATTTATATGTTTCACATTCTATGAGTTGAGAACTTAGAATTAATGGTGAGTTTTTTTCTTTTATGAAACTTAAATGAACATGAATATCAATTCAAATGTAAAATTTTAACTAATCCAATCTTGACCTTATTCCAAAAAAAGGTGCAGGATTTATGTAACAAATGACTAGAGTTGTTAGTCGAAGTACTAACACTTTGAACGGAAACTAATCTTTACTCAATTGATGCAATTAGAGTTGTTGGCAATAGTGATAAAGAATGCTAAGTATAAAATCAAATCACATAGATGTTTACTTGAAGTCTATTCATACTTTCATACTGATTATTTTATTATTACGTCTTATTTCTTAGGTGCATAGTAGGAACACATTGATTGAGTAATAGAAACAATTTATTAGATAAGTTATTGAGCGTATATTATTGAGCTCTTAGCCAGCTACTAGTTAAACAATAAATAATTATATTTAATCAAAGGGTGGTTCAATGTTCCAGCTTGTTGCTTTAATCTCAAGTTTTCAAGAATTTCTTGAACTTGTTCAATTATTTCAATAAACAACATAAGACCCTTTTAAAGAATCAACATTGAGCTTTTCATCAAGCTTGTTCATTTTTTACCACCTTTTACATGTTCCAACCTCTTTGCACAACTTGAAAGCCTAATCTTATTTTGTTCTTATACTTAAAAGTTGAGCAAAGTGTATTGAAAAGAAAACGCTTCTCACTCTGTTTTAAACCCAATTGAAGGTAAAAATAAAGATGCTCAAAACCTTTTAATAAAATCAAAGTTTAAAATTGTACAATTTGAGGCACGGTGAGGATAAGGCGCATGCAAAATGCCTTTTGGTTTCACCTTGCAGTGGGAGTGGCATATGCCTGTTACGAGGGCGTCCAGCCTAAGGGCAATTTTGTCTTTTATACGCCTAAGACCAATTTAGTTTTTTATTTTTATTATTATTGTTGGGTATAAATAGGCTTGTTATGTTTAGGGTTAGTTTTATTCTTGAGATTGAGTTATGTGTCTTAGGTTTAGGTTTTGGGAGAGATTTCCTACCCCTCGAATGGTAGGAATTGGGAGAGAGAACCAACCTCTCAAATCATAGGTGCTTATCTTTGTTTTCGTGCTAAGTTGTTTGCTTTAGTGAAGAAATAGCGTGTTTGCCCTTATTTTTCTAGAAAAACGTGTCAATTTTGAAGTTAGAGCATACCAATTGGTATTAGAGCATGATTTTGGGGGAGACACTGTCGGTGTGAGAAGTAGCTTAGAAGTGTCGACGGGATCCCTTTGTGACCGAATCTTACGATACAATTGCTAGCAAGAGGCTTCTACGCGAAGGATGCCGCTTATCGAGATCCGAACCTTCTTCGTGATGAAGCCCTATGTTGCTTTTGCACTTGCAGCTTACTGGAAAAGAGACAATAAAATTGCAGAGAGTCAGAGCGGGCTGTGAAAGAGTCAATGCGAAAGATTGTGGTGAAGGATCGCGACGAACAGAGATCCGAAGCTCCCATTATTCGTCTTCTGCGCGCGTATAGTCGTGTGCAAGGCAAAAGACCTGGAATCGTGGCTTGTAGAGGCCCAGAACTTCCCTCTACTTCCTTCGATCTCTTCCTTCCGCTCCATCCTCGGGAAGGCAGTCAGGACTGGTGTTTGCAGGGAAGGCCGATGAGATCGTGAGAGAAAGTCGACGAGATCGCAACGCACAAGAAGTGCATTCTTAACCTAATATGACGGCGTACAAGGGGGCGACGTCAACATTACAATCGCAACAAGAGCTTGCTAGGAAGGCGACGACGGACCTTTTGTTTGAAGACCCGATGAGTTAGGCTTGTTGCGTAGTCTAGAGATTCAAGCCGATTTTAATGGTCTCGATTTAAACCAACCACCAGATCGCGACATACAAGTTTCGAAAACGATAGAGAGGAATGAAAGGCAAGAAATTAGATAATTTGGAGAAAAGTTAGAGGAAGTGATGAGCCAAATCAAATCGGGATTGGAAGAGTGGTTCGCTACCATGGAGGATTGGTTTTCTTCCAGTGAAAGTCGAATGGAGGATGAATTTGAGAGTACAAGAGAAATATTGGAGATGATGAAAAAGCTTATGGAGACGTAATCCAAGGCCATGCCAATTGCTTCAGTTGCAAACCGTAACCAGAGGTTGATCAGAGAATCCTTGGTCAGGTCAAAAGGGAAGGAGATCTAGCGGGAAGACAATGAGGAATACATCATCTACTAACAAGAGCATCCCCCTAGGACTCTGAGAGGACGGGGAGTGGAAAATTCCGATAGAGGGGGATGACCAAAAATTGGAGGGTGGTATAAGGGGCATCGATGAGCACGATGGAGGAATGAAGGAATCGGGAGTTGGGTATACCTAAGATCGAAGGAGGGAGTTCCACCCTAGATACTGGGGGAAAAACTAGAGGAACAGGAGGTTGGGGTGGAGATGCTAGAAGTTGAAGATGCCGATTTTCGAGGGGTACGACGTACATGGTTGGGTTTATCGAGCGGAACAATATTTTGCGGTGAATGATTAAGATGGGGAGGAGAAACTCATGACGACAAGCTTTTATTTGAAGAGGAAAGCCTTAGCCTGGTTTCAATGGAGGGAGGCTAGATACCTGATTCATTCGTAGGATGCATTTAAAGATTGTTTGTTGGAATGTTTGTGAGCCGCTCAGGAAAAAGACCTACATGAGCAATTTTATGTCTTGACTCAGGAGGGGACAATCATGGAATATAAGGAGAGATTTGAACTATTGTCGAGACAAATGTGGAGGTTTCTAAAGCAGGACTGGAGGGGAATTTCATGAAGGGCTTAAAACCCAACATAAGAGTAGCACTTAGACTACTAAGACTACGAGTATTGAGGGAGATGATGGAGCTAGCCCAGATGTTGAAAGACAAGAACCAAATGAAGAAAGCTAACAAGAGCAACACAGATAGAGTATCGTACAAAACTGCTGCAACCACGACAATGCTAACAGTTTAGACAGTGGAAGTCCAGAGGGAGGCTGAACAGGACACGAATAATGCACCACGACCGGGAGCAACACTCAAGTGTCTCACAAAGGCAGAGATTCGAGAGAAGCGACTCAAGGGCTATGTTTTCAGTGTGATGAGAAGTTTACCCCATGACACCGTTGTAAGGATCGAAGATTACAAGCTCTCATAAAGCAGAATGAGGAAGCATGGAATGAAGAAAGAAAAATAGCTGTGGGGGAGGAGGGGGAACACTCTTTTTTTCCCACTTTGTGGACAAGTTGTCTTTTGCGAGGGAGGGGGGAGTATTGTCACGTGGGCTTCCAGCCTATGGGCAATTTTGTCTTTTGTACGCCTAAGGGCAATTTAGTCTTTTATTATTATTATTGTTGAGTATAAATGTACTTGTTATATCTAGGTTTAGCTTTATGCATGGGATTGAGTTGTGAGTCTTAGGTTTAGGTTTTGGAGATTTTTTATATCTCGAATCGTAGGAACTAACATCTCAAATGGTAGGAACTAGGAGAGATTGCCTACCTCTCGAATCGTAGGTACTTATCTTTTTTTTTTTTGAGTTGTTTGATTTAGTGAAGAAATATTGTTTTAAAAAACGGTGTTGATTTTTTAGGTCGGAGCGTATCAATGCCTTAATTGGTTGAGGTGCGCCTCGATGCACATGAAACGAGGCATATGCCTCTATGTTAGAATTTTTATGATGCAACTATCTAAGTCAATGATGTTTAGATATCACCTGACATAGAAGTAATTTATATCTTGGTTATTTAGTATTGCCAATGTTCCAACCATCTAATATGGCCAAAATAAGTGAACCAAACAACCTATAGAATTGATATTTTATTTATGGAGTAATTGTTTTGTTTTGAAAGCATAATATTATTGCTTCTATAATGTCTTAACAATGTATAGAATGACCTATAAAGATTTAACAAGGCAAGGACCTTATTTCTGAATGGTGTCCGACGTTCATTTTTCTTTATTCATTTCAACTTCAGCAAATGCATTTAGACTTGTGAGTAACTAGTAAAGTTAAGCTTTATTAGTCGACTTTAGTTGTTTTATTCGTCAATGTAGTATATAATCCTACAAATGTAAAAATTTACAAGAAACAAACTATTGCTAAGAAATTAAAATTTGATCTATCAACAATTGATGGGCTGATAGGTCCAAAGACTTTTTCATATTGGGCTATGGATATGAATAACTTCTTTGAATGAGAGAGATTGTACCTAGTGAGCATCAAGAAGGGGTGATTGTTAAGTTAGAATTAATTAGACAGGAAAAAAATATGATATGTAAGCATTGAGAAATAGAGAGGCATGATAGGGAAGAAATATCAAGTTGGTCACAATAAAAGATTTAATATGTTTGTATATCTTATTATTATATAGTGATTGATAATGATTTTAATGATTTAAAATAAAGAATAATGATGTTACTTAAGATATAGATAAATTTCATGAACTAATATGTATTCTGAAATAATGGAAGATAAAAAAATAGTTTTTTTTAGTTCCAAATTAAGCCCAATATTAAAATGGGCTGGCATCACATTTTGAGATTTTGAATAAATACACTAAAAGAGTCAATGCATCAAAATATTCCACCTACATCTAAGGGCTGTAACACCACTTGTTAAAAAGGCTAACAAAATAAACTCCATTGAAAATTCATCAGACTCTTACTTTTCAACAACACCAAAAATAAAATATTATCAAAGTAGCCATTATGCATATGAATGTCCATGAAAGAATTTACATATTGATGGTGAAGATTAAAATCACAAGGAAATTAACGAAGGAGATTTCAAAGACTTGGTCAAGAAATAACTGATCTTGAAGATTTCGTATTAGAAAATTCTATAAAAGTTATGAGATGAATTATCATGCAGTTAAAGCTAGATTGATTGGAGAAGAAACTTATATCCTAAACTTAATTTAAGCATGACAATAAACGTCCAAACTTATTAAAGACAGTGGAAGTTTAATGAATGCTCTGACTATATCAAAAATTGATCATATGATTAAAAATTGATCCATACGCACAGAGATATAAAATAGCATGGATAAAAAAGAATTCAATTTACATTATACTAATGAGATTTCGTAGGTTCTTTTTCCTAAGCATATATCACATGTCATTTTGGGCCATTATGGCTATATGATTTCAATATTTACGCATTTTCAAAATCTAATGACTTTGTTCAAAAGTAATTGAAAAATAATACTTTTAAAACTTGTAAAACCAAAAGATATGCTTGTTTCATAAACACTAAGTTCTTTATGCAATTAGCAAATCATTGGGTATTTTAAATCAATATGCTTAATGCTTTGATATTTAAAGAATCTATGGGTCTGTTCTATCTTGAGTGCCTTTTTTAATAGTTTTTCTCATCATTAATTTCTAGTTTAAGGCTATTAATCTTTCAAAACAATGGAATTTTAACAAGTTTTTATTTCAATCAAAGGCTATTTCACATCCTAATTGTACATGATATGCCTATGATTACTTGTCATATACATTATAAGGTTTTTTATTGTCCATCCATTTGGATTATATTAATATTGACATGTTTATTTATAGGTTGAAAATTAAGTAAAATCGCATCTCTTTATGATTTGTTAAATTAAAGATGATATTGAGCTCAATGCCACAGATCACGAACAAAAAATCCCATATCGGCTAGGTGTAGGGCCGAAAAACAGTATTCAAGTCTTGAGCTGCCCACCACCCCAAAGAGCTCTTTTGGGAGGTGACAAGTGGTGTCAGAGTAGATTACTGCTGTCAGGTGTATGGACTCTCCATGGTCCAGCGGGACCCTCGGTGGAGCCGATCCGTGATGAGAGCGTCACGTGATTGGGTGGAGGAGAATATCACGGAAAAAAAAGTCCCACATTGGCTAGGTGTAGGGCCAAAAAACAGTATTTAAGTCTTGGGCTGCCCACCATCCCTAATAGCTCTTTTGGGACGTGGCAAGTGCACCTAGTCGATGTGGGGCTTTTTGTCCGTGACATTCTCCTCCACCCAATCACATGACGCCCTCGTCACGGATCGGCTCCTCAGAGGGTCTCATTGGACCATGGAGAGTCCACACAACTGGTAAACAGTAATCTGCTCTGATACTACTTGTCAACTTCCAAAAGAGCTCTTAGGGGTAGTGCGAACCCAGAACTTAAATACTGTTTTTCGGCTCTACACCTAGCTAATATGGGATTTTTTGTCCGTGACACTTGTCACCTCCCAAAATAGCTCTTAGGGGTGATAGGCAGCCCAGGACTTAAATGGACTTAAATCCTCCTTTCCGGCCCTACAACTAGCCAATGTGAGACTTTTTGTCCGTGACATTCTCCTCCACCCAGTCACGTGACGCCCTCGTCACGGATCTGTTGGATCGGCTCCCCCGAGGTTCCCACTGGACCATGGAGAGTCCACGCACCTGACAGACAGTAATCTGTTCTGATATCACTTGTCACCTCTCAAAAGAGCTCTTTGGGGTGGCGGGCAGCCATGACTTAAATATTATTTTTCGTCCTACACCTAGCTGATGTGAGATGATGAGACTTTGTTCATGACATTCTTCTCCACCTAATCACGTGACGCCCTCGTCACGGATCGACTCCACCGAGGGTCCCACTGAACCATGAAGAGTCCACACGCCTGACAGACAGTAATCGACTCTGATATCACTTATCACCTCCCAAAAGAGCTATTTGGGGTGGTGGGCAGCCCAGGACTTAAATACTGCTCTTCGGCCCTACACCTAGCCGATGTGAGACTTTTTGTCCGTGATATCCAACTAAAGTTGATATTATGAAAAAAAAAAAAAACTAAGTTATATTAAATCTATTTTTGAATTTATGAGAGAACCAGCATACCAATTTTGCTTGACTCAAGTTGTTTCTCTTAAACGATTATTCACTACCTTTTGACTATTCACCCTAAACCCTAAGCATGTAAAAACCTTAAAAGGCAATTTTTTATGAAAGTGTAATGACCTTCTTCTAATAGAAGATGACAAAAATATGAGTCAAGAAAGGCACGCATTTGATTGAAACTCATGCACTTAATAGAAACCCCTGTTTAATAAATTTCACCAATGATATTTACTTTTTTCAAATCAATCACTGAAATATAGAGAAAGAGAGGAAGGAGAAAAATGAATAGTGGAAGCATAAGAATTCCTAATTCAACTCAATTGTTAGACCTTAACTTTAACCATTTAACATGTCAAAAAATTTTCCACAAAACTTGTCACATCACATGACAAAAAATTTTCCACAAAACTTGCCACACCCTCTTTCAAGCCAATACTGAAACACTAGAAAAACTTATGGACATCTTCACACTTTTTTTTGCTTACTTGGTGAATAAATATGTAGTGTGTGCGTTCTGAATTACTTTCTATTAAAGTTCTATTTGATATGGAACTCATAATTGATCTCCAAATCTCAACATGTAAATGATTGTTGCATGATGAATAATAAACTTGCACTTCAACCCATTCCTAATTTTGATATTAAGTGGCATCAAGTCAACGTCTCCCATTTGAGTGGCAATGAGTGACATCCAATTTTAATGTATTATCTCAAGCTAAATTGCTCCGCCTCAAAATTCCAGTATCATTCTTGGTTGCCATCTATCTAAGTTAAAGACATTTTGGTCAATGCATTTATCATTATATTAATCTTACCTTGGTGGTACTAATCTGCAGCTTATAATTCTTCATTATCTCAAATCAGTATCTTTATTTTTAGTTCATCTCTTTTGGATTTAAATATGTTTTAATCATTTATGATCTGTAAAAACTTCACTTTGAACTTCATAAAGATCGTGTCTCTCGAACTTTAAAGAAAAAACAACAATAATCAATTTTAAGTTTTGTACAATTATTCTTTTAGTGTATTTTGAGTTTTTTGTTAAGTATAAGGGATGGCCCTGCCATGTTACCACAAAGCATATCCTAAATCTATGATATAAGGCATCTTTATAAATGTTATTCCATCTATATTAAAAGGAATGATAAAACTAGGAGCTGAACTGAAATAATGTTGTGTTTCTAACAAATTTGTTCATAGGAATCTGTTCATTGTATTATTTGAATGATTTTTGGATCAGTTTACTCGCGTGTGCAACAATATTTTTTAAAATCTCAACAATTTTTCCCTAATAACAACTAGCTTAACAAAATTGTGAATCTTTGTGATTTTATTACAGTTTGGCCAATTCATCTTTGCTTTGACTTCAGTAGAATTAATAAAAATTTCAACTTACATTGACAATATGCCCAAGTAAAGCTGCCTTTTTAAGCCAAACCGACCATTTGGGAATTTTATAACTTATCTGTTTAGTGCCAAGCCGACCATTTGGGGATTTTGTAACTTTTCTCTTTAAAAATATTCAAGGCAATTGTAAGATGTTCGGCATGGCTATCCTTAAGTTTAAAGTAAATCAGAACATCTATGTGAACACAATAATAAATAGATCCAAACAAGATTTGGAAACTCTTTATTAGATTTATAAATGTAGCTGGATGTTGGGCTACCTGACTGACAACAAAAATCGATAATGACCATACTAGGCTTGAAATATAGCCTATTGGATGGTAACCGGATCAACTATTAGCCTTAGAAAACACAAAGACACCTTGTGACTAGTTAAATTAATATTCAATATGAGTCGGATACTTATTTTTCACAATTATCTTATTCACAACTCTTTGTTGCAGCTTCTTGTTTCCACCTCTTAAACAAAAAAAAAAAAATAAAATAAAATAAAATGTCCCTATGGTGAAAAAGCAAGTCTGCTGAATTCTTTGTCAAGCAACTCCTACAACTGATTCTTATGCTTCTAGAGTGCAGCATTATCATGTGAATCGAGTTTACTGGATCATAAAAATTATAGCTTTTGCTTTACCCACTACCCTCTATCATCCTTTAATTGCAAACACTTTTTAAAAAGGGCTTTCACGGTAAATCCATTAAGCCATTCGATCAGGCCTTACCATGAAGCATGCCTTGAGGCTTATGGCTTGCTGGCATGAGCAAGTCTCGCTTTTTTTTCATTTGACATATAAGCCCCAAGACTCATAAGGCTAATGCCACAAATTAACATTTACTTAAAAATTACTCTTAAGTTATATAAGAGGGTTTATGTTTGGAGTGTAGATAGGTTCAGAGATAATATTTTCAAGTTTCTATGTTTTTTTTTTAATTGCAAATTGATTTTCTTAAAAAATTTAATTAGTTTGTTTTATTTTTTTCCAACTATTTTTTTAATTTCTTTTTACAAGTTTATATTTTTATTTTTTAATTTAATTTATTAGCCCTCTTTTAAACTTGTTTATTTTTTAAGTGGCTTTTATAACTTTTTAGCAAAATTTTTTCCTTTGTTTTAGTTGTTTTGCTTTTTGTTTTCTTTGTGTTTAGATTTTTATTTTATTTTTATAACTGTATGTTGATGGTTTGTGGCAATTTATGAATTGTCTTTAGGTTTATGACTTTTTTTTTTTGTTTGAGGTTCATGTTTCAATATTTCTTGGGGTTTATATCTCGCCTCAATAGAACAAAACACCTCAATTCTCAATTTTACCTTTTTAATTCTTAGCAAACAATATATCGCACTTAATATTCTTAAAAACTAAAAAGAACTAAACCTTTTATACACAAATTCATTCTCATATGATAGCCAATAATGATAGATAGGAAATTGTTCAATCTTTGCTCTCTATCAGTACTTTCTATTCATTGACACCCAATAACTATTCGCTATCGATATTTTTGCTTATTTGTTTAGTGATATTATTTGTACCATCTTTACAATTATCATCATCCATTCTACATTAGATTTACCTAATTCTCTTACATGAAATATTTGTACTCTTATGACACTCGCAACACAATGCTTTTAAAAGCGCACTTTACATGCAAATCGAAGCGAAGAGCTTGGTACCGCTTCACTTTGCCAAAGCATGATTTGAACTACTGAAGCAAAGTGTTCGATTTGGTCCATAGTTTAGTGAGAGGGAATAAATGGCTACTAAATCAATTTAGGCTTGAGACTTTATTAATTTATTTATGCTAACAAAATTCAATTTTGTTGAGTTATAAGATTTCTTTTAATTTTTAAGTTTTAATTGTTGTAGCAAAAAAGTATTAGAAATTGTTTGAAATTTAAATTTGTAGGTTCACCCTCAATAGTTCCCTTCAAGTTAGGTATTGCATCACGTTCTTTTTTTATTTTATATCATGTTTTAGGTCGTGCTTTATATTTATAATTGTTAATTAACCTTTTTATGTAATTTATTAGCACTTTAGTTAATAAAAATGTCGCTTCTTTCTGCGCTTTGCTTTTTGAAACAAAAATAAAGCCTTGTACATCACATTGCAAATTGTGCTTTGATAACACTGTCGCAATGTTCTATCAACAGAAGCTTCAATTACTTTATCTCTGGTTATTATTCTTTCCAAATACAAGTTGAGATCTTTGATGCCACATTGAGTTTGCTGAAGAGCATAATTCTATTTATCACATGTGTTTAACTTATTTAGGGCAAGAAAAACTTAATGATGGTAAGAATCTGCACTATTTTCTTTTTCCAAGAATCTTCTCCTTTATTATATTTTTCTTTGTTGTAGTTATCTATTTCTTCTATATAAAGATATATTTCCTTCTAATACTTTGAGAAATTCAATAAATATGTAATCCTTATTGATTCTTTTTCCTTCTCTCTTCTAACAATTTCCATTTGAGTATAACTTGCATCAATAAAGGATTGACATTAGTCCTTTGCTGAAGAATCTATCTACCCTTTTTTCCACAAAAGAGATCATTATTAAGGGCTTGTTTGGGATCACTTGTTATTTTCTTTTTAACTTTTATTTTAACAATATGTTTGTTCAGTGCATTTTCTTACATTATTTGATCTTTTATTTTCAAAAGCAAGTTTGCTTGTTTTTAGAAGCGCTTGAAACGTATAAAAGTTGATTGGTGTGCTTTTAAAAACAATTAAACATATTATATTTCAAGTAAAATATAAACAAAACAAAATAAAATATAAATAAAAAAAATTGAAATGATCCCAAACGACTTCTAAATCTGCATTTCTATTTTATTCTTAGTAGATTTTGAAGGGTATTAAAGGATTGCATTCTTGCATTGTAAGAGGGCTATTGTATGACAGTGCAATTATATAGAAATTTTTGCCGTACGTATATACCGTAAAATTCTAGTTATTGCTTCTCCCAATTTTCCTTCTAATTTTCTTGTTTTGAGGATGGCTTAAGGAGCGCCTGTGTGCTGATTTTTTTACACCAAGATTTATTAATGTCATGCTAATTCTTTTTTTTTCTTTGAGAAATTTGAGCAAACTTGATCATAAGCTTACACACATTACATATTCAAGGCCTCGAACAAATGACCTGTTGGTTTGAAGCCTAATAATGATCACTGGTTGCTGGTTTAGCTCCTCATCATTTTTTAATAAATGTTTTTCTTTTGTATTAGTGAATTTTAATATTCAATAGAAGCAAACTTCCAACATATATGGTTAGAGCAATAAAGGCATGGCTTTCAGTCTAGCACATAGCAATTAGAATCATCCAAGTGTTGGGCAATCAGAAAATTACTAATAGTGAAGCTGTGTGGTAGATATTGTGGAAATGATAATATTAAAACGGATAGTGTAAAATTAGGAAGGATAGTAAGAAATGCTTTTATCTATTGTGGGGGCAATGCTTAAAGATAAGACAATAATAACTAAAATAAGCGAGGTGGTTTTATTCAAGGGAGGTTAGAAGAAATAATATGAATGACGTAGGGCTTGGGGGCTGAGCCGGCCCCAGCCGGTTCAGCCGGAGAGGGTTCGGTCCAACAGAAGGCTGAATTTGCCTCATTTCCTATTTTCATTTGACGGGAATTATTCCCACCCTTCTTGTTTTCGTTTCCCACCTATCCATTTTCTATTTATATGTTATTTCTCTTTAGTAGGATTATGTTTTGTGCAATTGATTTTAGATTTATGTCAAGGATATCCGTCGGTGTCTTGTTTTTCTTTTCGAGGGCTCTATTCAATAGATTGAGTGGTGCTTTGGTTGCATCCCTCTCTCGGGACAGTGATCATCTTTCCCGACTTCCCCTCCTTGGCTTGCTGCCACACCATCAGGCAGGTGTAAAGGGTCAGCTCGTGTTTGATTTGTTAAAAAATATAACTGTTCTTGTTCGACTCATTAAAAAATACCGTAGTTCGTGTTCAACTCATTTATATTTTGAACACAAAAAATGTTTTCTGCCCTCTCTTCCTACAACAAGCCTGCTGTCCAGCCCTCGAGGCTAGTTTTCTGCTTCTAGCCGGCTCCTCCACT
>NW_018219481.1:0-7288 GCF_001263595.1 Phalaenopsis equestris | reverse complement strand
CTCTCACCTTCCCTCTCTTCTTTCAACTCTAGAAGTAAAACCTAGCTCTTCCTCCACAACTCTCTCTCACCCCACCTCCCAAAAGACCACACCAGACTTCCATTTTTAATTAGAGTGCTAGACTTCTCTTTAAAGGAATTCAAAATTCTCTCCTTTTTTCCAGAAGACACACCTCTTCACATCAAGAAAAAAATCCCTTCATCCAAGAGACATATCTCTTCAATCAAGAGCCTTTTCAAAGTGTCTAAATGTATTGAATCACTCCATGGGGCATTTAAATTGCTTAGAGCCTTCTAGAACCATTCAAAAATAGTTAATAACCACCACAATCCGTCTTAATTCGTCTTTGGCGCCTCTGATTTAGATTCATCTCTGGTGCCTCTGGCACCTGTTTACTGGAGCTAAGCGCTCCTCTCTAAAGTCTAGCACTTCTGGTGCCTCTAGTGCTGCTTATCTGTAAAATGGCATCTCTGGCGACAATATGCTGAAAACTACATTTGACTCCAAATTTCTTCTTTTTTGCTCTTTTTTGCTCAAAATGCCTCAAATCAATATACCTGTAATAAAACATAAAAATATCATTCTTTAAAATGCAATATCACCAAATTTAAGCATAAAATGTATACATAAAATGCACATTTTTTAGTGTATCAGTCAGCTTACACCCGATGCCCCCCGGTGTCGCCTCCTCTACTGTTGTGCTGGAAGGAACTTGGCTGCCCACTCTCGTGCCACTGACCAAAGGAGGATTCTCCCCTACCCTCTGGGCGACATCATCGAGCTCCATGACACCCTATTCCAAAGCAACCTGCTCTATGGTCCCCTCTCCTTGGCCTGATCCATAAAGAGCACAAAACCCTTAGGGTCGACATAATTGTTTGAGGAAGTAAAAGTGATCATCAGAGCTCCTGCAATTGAAAAATGAATAGTAAAAGCAAGATTCAAATTATATACTTAAAACTCAACACCATTCAGAAGTGATGTAGGATATAGAGTCCTCACCGGTCTCCTCCATTCCTCCACCCACGGAGGAAAAACTAGACTTTTGCGACTAAGGATGAGTCCCATCTTTAGCTCGCGCTTTCCTGGCTCCCTGAGGAGTCATAGTCCCTGCTACTATTTGAATGGTCATTCCTCCCCTTTGCGTAGGAGTGACCACCTCCAATGTGTGTCCCTAAAAGATATTATTGTGCAATAAAGGACTTCCCTGGATGTCCGTGCCTGGAACATTATTAATAGATCTCGGGGTAAAAAAGGTTTACATCCTTTCATTTTCTTCTCCTTACAAACCTGACGCCTAGTGAAAACAAGCAGTCGAGGCTTCTGTGTGAGATTTGAGTAAGAAGAGAATAATGCAGGGGTTGCAAGTGAGGGGCTCAGAAGGAAGATACTAAAGATCAGACATATGTGTTCACGATCGTGTTGAACTATATGTCAGCAAGAGAGAAGTATTGTTTGAGTAATCGACAGAACGTGCCAAGAGATTTTCTGCAGGACGGAGATCAACCCTCAGGTTGATCAATATCGAGCTCTCTTTTGGATTAGATATCGATAAACTCAAAACTCATCTTACGCTTGGCAAACTACTACCAATCAAGCCGGCACCCCAGTCTTATTATATGCAAATAAATTTGTAATTACAGAAAAGTCTCATTGAAAAGTCAATGATGAGGAGACCAATATGTACTTTTATAACACTAATACCTATGCCTATAAATAGGGGTTTCATATCATAAATAAATGCTACTCTCTTTTAGTGTTATCTATTGTGCTCTCTCTCTATAATCACTTCTTAGCATAACGTTCTATTCTTTAAGTGTTTTTCAGTCACTTCTGAATTTAACAATTAAAAATTTTATCATATATGAATATTGCTGAAATCAATAAACTATTCAGACCTATTGAGGAAGAAGTCAACGAAATTATCGAAACAATTGAAGGAGGCCTAATACTTCCAAAACTGTGTCCGTTGGACAATAGTGCATAATTATTCTGCTTGTTTGAATTGTGGTGGCGTCAAGATCTTCGGCCATGTACAAAAAGAGTACGTGAATCATTTCAGTTTGCATTCGATCTCATTCATTTACTTGTAAAGATTCGCTGACTAGTCTTTATATAAGACAAACCATATTTATGGCAAGCATCAATAATTGTTACAGGAGCAATTTAGGATGCAATATTCCCCACTCTCTTGTGCAGTGCATTTACACATTCTGAGTCTGTAATGATTACAATGAGCTTGACAATTCCTTAACAAGAGCTGTAGTATGGGGTTTTTGAACGATCCAAACTTCATAATTTTTATGGATGGCAGAGTGCTGCTACTTTCATATTGTTCTGTTTATTATTATTTGAAATGTTATTTTCTTCCCTTGCTTTTGCAATCACTGTTTGTTGCATTGTTAATATAGTATCAGAATAGATTTGCCTCACAACACAATTGGTCACCTTTCTTCTTTTCTTTTATTGAAATTGACTTCTGAAATTTCCTTGAACAATGATGCTGATTCAAATCAGTTTAGCAGCTTTTTCATGTCTCTGCAACAGAAGTTTTTAATGAGTTCTGCTTAAAATAACTTCTCAGTGCAATTGACACATAAAAATTACCTCACCCTGACATAAGTTTAAGGACACTTGATTGAATGAACTGTTTGAATCATGATAATAAGTTTTCAAGGAAGTAAGAATTTGGCCATCATGATTTGATCTAGTTTTCAGAAAGTTTTAATGCACAGATTTTGTCTTAGCAAATATTATATAGTTATTCGTACTAAATTTATATGTTTTTTATTGCTAAAATTTTTAAAAAAGATTCATTGAATGATAATGATAATTTGGCCTAGAAAAAATATATTAATTAATTAGATTTTTTATAGAATAATATAAGATCAAAGCACAAAGAATATTTATAATATTAGGTGTATAACGGTAAAACGTTTTACAAAGAATTTGCAAACTTATAAGATGTAGCTCAAAAACTAATGAATTCATTTATGCAAAAAAATGTAATCAATGAATAATAATCAATGAAGAATTTAACTTTTGTGCACGAATCTTTTGCATAAAACATTAGGTATAAATTTTCTTAGTTAAGTGGGTTTTTAATAAATATCAAAATGAAAAGAACAATCTTTTTTTTTTTTCGAATCAATTGATTTGTGGTCAAATGGAATAAACATATAATACAAATTGTATGTGGGAAATGATTCAACACAAATATCTTGCAATTTTAGTGGACTATAAGAAAAAAGTACTGTCAAGGATGTTATACCGAAAGGAGATCAGAAAACACGTCAGCAGAAGACCAAAGCGTTCAATTGATGAGCTACAACACCCCTGGAGAATGACTCCAAGCCAATCGAACAAAGAACGCCCAAGTCAAAGATCAAGAACCACTAAATCAAGAAAAAAAATCATTCCAACTATCATTGAAATGTAACCAACCGCCTCGCAAGACTCTCCAAGTCTCTTCAGGAGGTGTAAAGTTCTCATCACTAAACACCCTTTGAACACCTTAGATGGATCTCCATTTAATAGGGGTAGACTACAAGCAAAATTACAGTGATTCACCCTCAACCTGACATCCTAGTTTCATCCCAACAACATGAGTTTCTCATCCAGGGCTCAACAATCAACAGTAGGACCAAAACAACCAAACAATTTACTCAAGCCAACCAAGGAAAGTCCAGACGCCGAATAACCATCAGAGCCCACCGGCAGCCCTGACTCAATTGAATTGACTAAACGGGCCTTACTTATCCAATGATTATAGACCTCAACCGAGCAAGTAATAGGATAGCCGAGTTACAAGCTCTTTTATTTTTTGTACCTAAAATATCATATAACACCCCATAAAAGAAGGGATAAGCATGTAATTGTACAATTCATGCTCCTCTTATCTTAAGGCAAAGGCTCATTTCTATAGTAGAATTCAATCAGTCATTCTTTAGAGAACCATTTCCTTATTTTGTTCTCTCTCTGTTCTCTCCTTCTTTCTCTTCTTTTCTCTTTCTTGTTACACTCTATTCCTTCGGCTTGATTCAACATTATGAAAAGTGCAATGATTAACAAGAAGAAGAAAAAAACAACAAGATGAAACCCACGAAGGAGACACAGTGAAATTGGAGAGTTGTGAGGAATTCATACAATAGTAGTTCTAGGAGCTAAGAGACTAGATGTTGGTCCAGATGTTAGAGGCCATTAGAGAAGCAGTAGAGAGAAGAAGGGAACCAAACTCTAAATAGGAACTGACACAAAAAAAAAAATCAGAAGGAACTTTTGCCTAATGAAAGAGTAGAAGATTCCCAGTACCATGAAATTATCAGGGCTGTATTGATGTATAGACAATTGTTCGAGTGCACTGAGACCACCAGACTGCCAGAGAATATGTTCTCTTAGCATTTCTCACTCATTGCCTGGAAAGTTCAAAGTATTATCGTTCTACTCTTCCTAAGGTTAGACTAATATGATGGACCACTATAAGAATTTTGCTTATTACCAACGGTCAAATACCGTCTGTAATAATGGATAAATTGTAGGTAATATATTTGCAGATGGTTTAGCGACGATAATGTTGACGTAGCAAAAAATGCTTGTCGGTAATGAACTTATCGAACAATTTAACTAAAATTTACATTAACTGAAGAATATCTGATGTGTAATAATCATTGCTCTCAATCCAAAAACATGCCATATTTAAATGTAACTTATTCTTCGGTTATATAAGTGACACAAGTATCTGTAGAAAAAGTGTCGCGCTGCTGCTGGAAATGTGTTGCGATTATGTCAGAAAAATGTAACTTAACTATCAGTTTACCGTGGGAAAAGTGCAACACTTTGTCTATATGTTGTTTATTTGATAAGCTGTCAGAAATTCTTTGGCATATATTCAAGCGGTTGTACCATCGAGCAGCCATCGAAAAAAAGTACAATAAAAAAAAAAATTAAAGCCCTCTTTCAACACTGCAATCTATATAACTGCAATCGTAACAGTGCAATAAAAAAATAGCCCAACACAATAACAAAACTAATTAATGCGTAAATCATATACAAAAATAAAAGACAAACTATTGAATTAAATCAAACAAAATATCAAACTACACAATAAAGACAATGTTTGCTAATAATAATTTGTTTAATACAAAAACAAACAAAATAATAACATGCTACTCATCCTCCTCGTACTTCTGTGTTATCTCCTCCTCATCATCATCCCCACCCTCATACTGCACTGGTTTCTTCCCTTTTTCCAATTCAGAATGCAACATCACTTCAATCTCTGCCCTCATCTCCAATCTCAAGGCTGCTACCTGAGCAACAACCTCAAACATCAACCTGACGACATATCTCCTCCTCATATGAAGTGGAAGTGGATGCACATGATGTGCTAGAGGCCAGGAAGGCATCATAGGCCAGCGCCTGGGAACCCAACTCATAGACCTTACCCTTCTTCTTCCCGCCAACAGCCTCCCTCCTAAGGTCATACTCAGAATTATAGTGAGATGTTCCCAAACCACAGCCCGACTGCTGAGATCTGCTCCCCTTGAGCCGCTGGTAGGCCTCCTACAAAACATATGATTAATTAAAGTGAGAGAATAAATAAATTTTAATAGTTATTTGAATTTTATGCTCTTTAATCTTGTGAATTATCTTGGTCTCCTTGAAATTGTTGTCCTCCCAGGACTAATTCCACTATGTCTATGGGTGTGCTCGTGTAACTTTACAGTAATTGCCTCCCATCCTTTCTCCAACTTCTATCAGTGTAATGGAATATTTAGCATACATTTAATCTAAAATAAGATTTAATACAACAAAAAAAGTCTTACCAACCTCTTCTTGTACTCCATAAGTGGAAGCGCACCACCGGTGTGCTTCGAGGCCCCCATACCACCGAAATCAGAGCGACGAATCAGCATTGCCTACTTCATCTTTCTCTAATACTCGAGAGAGTCCCAAGCCATGAGTAGTGCGACAAACACATCCTCAACCAACCATAAGGGGCACTCACGTTTTCGACGTATATCGTCAAACTGTTTGCACAGAGGATTGCTTTCCTTATGCTCAAAGTTCATGTGGATGTGTGCTTCCTCCTCGAGGAGAAGGGGGAGGGGCAAAACCATTATTTATGTAAATTGGATTATAAATTGTTAGATTCTAAAAAATAAATAAATAAATTTAATTACTGTGTTTGAGGTTTACCTTAAATTCTCTAAACCTCATAGCTTGAACTATCATCGAGATCTCCTTCAAGGATAAATACAGGTGGTTGTACTTGTTATAAATTATATCTCTGATGGATTGTATGACCTGTGTGGGGGAGTAAATCTTAAAATAACATATGATTGGTTCTATATTAAATTTTAAAAATTTAAGGCAGTAATATCAATATTAAATTAAAGCTTACGTGTTCTCAACTTCCCCGAGCTGATGGTGGTTGCTCTTGTTGCTCAAACTACATGGTGCATAAATAGCAGTTGATGTCAATAATGCTAGTGATGTCGTGGTCGTGGCTGGTGGTTGTGGTAGTGTCATGGTTGTGACTGGTGATGGTGGTGGTGTCGAGGTCGTGACTGGTGGTGGTGGTGGTTTTGTGGTTATTTTCGGTATTGGTTTCATCTTCTTGACTGGTAGTGGCGCTAGTGTGGTAGCTGGAACTAAAGGTAGTGCCGGTGTGGTGGTCATTGTACCACCAAATCCATGGTCTCGTCGGCTGACGAACTTTCTCTAGCCAACACATCCCCCGATTGGGGGGGGGAGCAACACTAAATTTCATGCATTCTAAAGACTAGTAAAACTAAACAACCCCCGGTGGGGGGGGGGGGAGGGGGGGAGCAACACTAAATTTCATGCATTCTAAAGACTAGTAAAACTAAACAAACAAGTGTATGTGTTAAACATAAGCGAAATCTATAAAGTACAATCTACAAACTACTGAAATTAAAAATACAAAAGTACTAAGTAAAAACAAAATAACATTTACACGTCTTTATTAACCTCCTCTGATGAGTCACTTGAATATGTAGTTCAAATTACTTCATCCAAGCCATTGCCAGGATCATGTTCATCGATATCAATTTCTTCGTGTTTGTCATCAACATCCACTAAATTTAGCCCTTCATCGATAATATCAAGTGGAATGTATGACTCTATCATTTCCATTTCTTGATGAGCCGGTTAAATTGTATTTTGAATATCAATAGTCGATATTGGTTTACCAGTTATGACTATTGCTAACTCTACGTTGTCTATTATTCTATGGAGATATGGAAGATAAAACATCTGACTTGCT
>NW_018219480.1:881-1184 GCF_001263595.1 Phalaenopsis equestris | reverse complement strand
AGAGTGAGAGTGAGAAATAGTGAAAAAAATGTCATCGAAAGAGAAAAAAAATGAAAAATAGTGTGAGAGATTGAAAGAAAGAAAAAAATGAGAGTGCTTGAGGGGGAAAAAGAGATCAAAGACAGTAAGACAAAGAGAGGGAGAGAAAGAGAGCCAGATAAAGAGTGGGTAGATAAAGAGCTATTGAGAGAGGAAGGGAGAGAGCAAGGACAAAGTGTGCTATTGAGGTGAGAGAAGCCAAAGTGAGAGAGAGAGAGAGAGAGAAAGATAGAGAAGAGGATATAAGAGAGGAAAGGAAAGCAT
>NW_018219480.1:0-599 GCF_001263595.1 Phalaenopsis equestris | reverse complement strand
GATATAAAAGAGAGTAAGAGAGAATGTTTAATAAAGAGAGAGAAGAGAGCAAGAAAGTGAGAAAGAGATTTACAACATATATTGAGAGAAGCTATAAGAGGGAGAAGTGAGAAAGACAGAGAGAGGGAGGGAGTGCAATAAATGTGAGAGATAGAGGGAGTGAAACAAGAAGAGACTGAGTAAGAAAGAGAGAGGGAGGGAGAGGGAGAAAATGTATGAGAGATTGTGTGTAAGACAGAGTAGGAGAGAGGGAGAGTGTGTGGAAGTGAGAAATGGAGAAAGAATGATAGAGAGAGAGAGATCAAGGAGGGAAGGAAACGTTTGAAAAGGGAAGTTAGAGAGGGGGTGTGATAATGGAAAGAGGGAGTTAAAGATGGAGAAAAAGATAAGTGAGAGAGAATAGAGAGAATAGAGAATAGTGGTGAGAGAGATAGAGAGAACAAGGGAAGAAGGAAGTGGAGAGGGAAGAAGGGGAGAAAAAACATGAAGGAAAGAAGAGAGAGGAATAGTGGGATAATTGGATGTAGGGAGTGGGAGTGTGAAATAAGGGTTGGAGAGGGAGGGACTGTGGGATAGTGAAAAAGTGAGTGAGAATGATG
>NW_018219479.1:0-511 GCF_001263595.1 Phalaenopsis equestris | reverse complement strand
TTCATCCCCCCAAACATAAATTTTTAACAGATTAATCAGTTTTGCATCAGAAATATATAAGCAAGCATGAAAATTAAAAAATAACATGCTAAAAGGAATTTTAAACCCTAATGATACAAGTATAAAACTAAAAACAGGAGTAAAATTAATTTTTTATCAAACTTTCTATATTTTCATTTTACTTTAAGATGTATAAATTCAGTAGACTTCTAAACAGTGGGTATAAACATAAAAACAAACATACACACTACTGACATCATAATCTTAACATAAAGACAAACTTACAAACATGATAAAAGAAAAATAAAGGGTAGCAGTTTCTGAATTTCAAGTTTAAGATCTAAGCTAACAAAATTTTCTACTTTATAATAGATATGAAATTAAGTTAAGTTCTAAACTAACTAAATCACAGTACTAAACATAAAACAACAGTTACTACCCTAAGATTTAAAAATAAAATATTAACTACCACAAATGTCATAATAATAATAAAACATAAAAGTCCAAAACA
>NW_018219478.1:4838-8079 GCF_001263595.1 Phalaenopsis equestris | reverse complement strand
CCCCAGGTGGAGGGAGAAAAGAGAACTCTAGAGTGTGAGCTGATACCTTCCTTACCTAACGGGTCTTCAAGACTATTCAAACTATAGATTAGTCAATGTTCATTATAACATCTCTAGTAAGTTTAAAGAATATTATTGCTCATATTTGACACAACACATTTATCATACTTCCACAACAGAATTTTTGTACTTATTACTGATTTATGATAAGGAAAAATATATTTTAATTATGTATCCTTCATCTTGAAAGAAGTTAGTTAAGTTAATTAGTTGTTTACTTCATTTTCAAATATCAAAAATTACAAAAAGAATCGAATTTTCATTTCGATTATAGTCTCTTAAGTTTAAGTAAGAATATTTTGCGAAGTATATTTTTGTGATCTAAAATTTCTAGTTTATTTTAAAGTGCATATTGCAGTCTTCTCTGTGGGTTCAATATTTGAGACTTAATCAAAAAGTCTTATATTACTTGATAACGATATGTATATTTGTGTAGCATTCCATATTTAAATATTATAATCGTATTGTTATTTATTTCATAGTGGAAAACTTACTTAGCTTTTGCTTTGGATCAAGTTTTTAACTTTGTTGCAAATAAAGAATAACTATTAAGGAAATTAAACATATAATCGCATACATCGCATTTTAAATCTATCTAAAAAGTCATAATCAAACTTTTTCCGCCGTTGGCGGGGAAGCAAAATTATAAAAAAAAAAAAAAAGAGTGAAGCTTTTAGAAAACAAAAATTTCTATTTTAACCAAGTCTTCTTTAAACTTTAAGATTTATTATAGGAATATTATAGTGTTGTCTTTATATAAAGTTCTTATTTGTGTGTTTTTATTTTATTTTATTTTATTTTATGTGTTTTATTGTAATGTATGCGTAGTTTAGGTTCCACAGAATAGTAACTTACGATTCTGAATTAGAAAGAATTATTAGAAAAATTTGAAAACTAAAAATTACTGAAAAATTTCAAGAAATGACAAATCAAAATAATCAAAATGTTGAAGAATTTAAACATTTAAGAGATTATGCAAACCCTAAGGTGGATGAACTTCATTGTAGTATTCAAAAACCCGTTGTAGTGACAATTCATTTGACATATAGATCACCTAACTTCAGGTTGGTGAAGTTCATGCACATCCTTCACTTTCCGTTAGCTTTATGCATCATCATTGCATTGTAGACCCAACTGGGATGTTGCACTTCTCTAATGTATCGGACCTCCTTAAGCTTTCTTACCTCCTCTCAGATAGGTCATGCCAATGTCATGGTTGAGCTCCTTATCTTCTAGTTCATGGGTCAAGCCTATGGATCAACATTTCGTTTATGGCAGGCAGCATCAATTGACAAACCTGGCATTTCGACGGTCATCCAAGTGAAGACCTCTCAATTTTCTTGTAGGGTCCAAACTAGCAGCTTCCTATGTCCTGCATGAAAAACTTCACTTAACGGAGAACATTTAACTGGCTCACCTTCAAAGACTGGGACTTCGCGGGTGGTCTATTTGGTCTCAAGACTACCTTCCCTCACATTCAGGTTATCCAGTGGATCGTGCTCCACATTGCTTATGGACCACATGTAGTAGACTCGGAACTATTCTAGGTTTCCCCTGACTGTGATATTTTCTTCATCTCTAGATAATTTGACAACGAGATGATAAGTGGAGACCACCTCACTAAAATTATTTATAAGTCGTCAACCAAATATAGAGTTGTGTGTCGGGGGAGAATCCACCACTAGGAAATCCTCCGTTAGTCTGAACTGCTTTTTGCTTTCCCCCCAACTTACTGGGAGCCCTATTGCCCCCATCGCTTCCTTCCTTTCGCTTAAAAATTGATAAAGTGGTCTAGCTGGTAAAGTCATTTGATTGGCAGTGAGACTGAGTCAGTCGAATACTTCTTTGAAAAATACATTCATGGAGCTCCTGGTATCAATGAGGAGGCTTCTAACTTGATAAATATCGATTTTCGTCGTTATCACAATAACATCATTTTACGGATTTTTCTTTGAAGGTAGATCCTTGTCAGCAAATTAGATAAGCAGGTGGCTCCTCTGTTTCAGTGCAAAGGATGCGACACAGAGTTCCCCTGTTTGTTGCCTCTTTCGATTTACCTTCCTGAACGATTTGCTTCCTCCAAAGATTACGGGCACATATCGCGCGATGTGAATATCATTGGTGCCGATATCAATTATTCTTTCAGCTTCCTCCATGAACAAATTCTTTCGGCTTCTCTTCCTTTATCAATTATTCAATCTGGCTTCGCAAGTGTCTACATTCCTTTGTTTTGTGCCCGTGATCTCTATGATATTTGTAATACTTTTTGCTGTCTCGAAGAAAGGCGTTAGCTATTATCGGGGTTACCTTTCAGAATTACTCATTATCATGAATGTTGTCCACTAATTCTGTCATGGACACCCTTAGTGGTGTTTCTTGAGGGGCCCCGTGATTACCTCGGTATTCATGGTACTGAGACGATTGGTGGTGGGGGGCTTTCACTCGCCTCCTTTGATCCTCGTGACGATGGATGAGGTTGTCACCATAGAGGTTCTCGTAACGTGGGCAAAAAACAGGTTGTGTGCTTTTTTCAGGTTGCTATTTGTTGTCATGTGGATGTTATTTCTGGTGTCTCTGTTCGACAGGTTCCGGTGTGTTTTCATAGGCGATGATATAGTTGTTGGTCATCTAGCAGCTTAGCCAATCTCTGTGGTTCAGCGAGTTCAAGGTTGAAACAAAATCTTTTTGACTTCACCCCCTATGTCGTGACTTCACCCCCTATGTCAGTGCAGCTTGGGCCATGTCGGGTTTCAGATCCTTGACATCCAACTTTCAGCTTTGGAAATGTGCGACAAACTACTATAAGCCCTCGTAAGTTTCCTGCTTCAGTTGTCATAGGGATCGAGTGTTCTTCTTAGGCCTCTGGGCACTGACAAACTGAGATACAAAAAGTCTCCTGAACTCCATAGAACAGGTAATTACCCCCACAGACAAACTGTGAAACCACCTTAATGCAGTTGATCTTTATGTTGTGAAGAATATCTTACACTTGAGGGCATAAAAATTTTTCAACAAGCATAGAGATGATTTGAACGACGCGGGATGTTCTTTGGGATCTGATCGTCCTTTATATGATTCCAGGACCGACATCTTGAAATTCTCCAGAGGTTCATCTCCCAAAACCCGTAGATAGAAAGCATTCTCCGGCTTCCACTAAATCTCGATTTGCGCTGGACGGTTC
>NW_018219478.1:0-4782 GCF_001263595.1 Phalaenopsis equestris | reverse complement strand
GGTTGAGTGCTTCTTGTTAGGTTGGTCCTGTTTCTGGAAATGAGGCCGCCAATAGCGCAACGACCACCCTGAGCACTTTTGCAAACTGCCTTACATTTGGTTGGTGATCTGAGTCCTCAAGTCTTGCAGGCCTTGCTGGATGAAATCTTCCATGAACTCCCTGGTGCATGCTGTTTTTGCCATGTTCCTCTGGCTAGATTCTCCCTGTTGATTGTTGCTAAGTTCCTCTTCTTGTTGATGACATCTTTCTACGCTCACCACATCTTTATGGATGTTGAATCCAAAAGCGTTCAGAGAACACACCCAAGGTATAGAGCATTAAGAGAGAGAAGTAGATGATGAGAGAGTACCGTAGGGAGCATTAAAGAGAGTTTAACCTTTATTCACATCATAGACCCCATATTTATAGGCATAGGTCCCAACATTACAAAATACATATTAGTCCCCTCATCATTGACTTTTTAGAGGGACATTCTAGTAATTATAGAGTTATTCACATATAATAAGATAGAGGGGTTGATTCGATCAATAAGATTTTGCCGATCGTTTGGTAAGTCTCGAATTGATCAATATTTAATCCGAAAGTATGCTTCCTATCGATTGTCTTGAGGGTTGTTGATCACCCTGTAGGAGATCTCCTAACACGTTCCACCGATTGTCCGAACAATACCCCTCTCTCGCCATTATCCAGCCCGAAACGATCATCAAAAGCTACGTTTGATAAACCGTTTCTTCCTTCCGAGCCGTTCATCTCTCTTGAGATTTGTGCTGACATATTCTATATACACAAATTTGATATTTTATTTTATTAGATTTCCTTTCAACTCAGATTAAGAGAGATTTTTAAAAAATTCATTACGTTAGATTTGGTAAATAAAAAAATGTATTACATTTGTAATTTTAGCAGGAAAAATTAATTTTTGATAAAGAATTTGATATTATATAGCATAATATTTTAACAAGTATATCGAACATGATAAAAATTATTCTGGAACAAAAAACTTTGAAATGATGCTGTATATGCTACATATAAATGATTTTGTTTATTTATGATTGTGGAATTAAATATAGTAGTTTATCCTACAATCTATAAAATTATCGCAACCCAATTTTTATAGCATATTTTATGATGTTAATATAAATTGCAATTTTTATTACTTTATGTTTATTTTAATAAGTGCAGGTATGAGTGAAAATAGAAATTTAGAACGTGAGGGAAAAAGTAGAAAATATTCAAAATAAAATAATAAGTTATTATTCATATATATATATATATATATATATATATAATATATATATAGTTGAAATTAAATCTGTCATTTGGAACGTGCCCAATGAATAACCCTGGAATTCGGGGGAAGGAGAAAGCGAGGGACTTTTTACATGCGAGAAGTCCTCTATTTTTAGATAGATATTGATCATTTCGAGGTTTTCGTTTTGTTGGGGGTATACTTCACACTTACTGCATCTTTTAGGATGTTGAATCTAAATTTCTCCTTTGGATCGTGCACAAGGAATAGAGCTAGATTCCAGAGGAATGAGAAAGAGAGGGAGAGAAAGAGTGAAGGTTGCCGCGTCGTGGGGCAAGGAGAGCAGATCCTCGATATATATATATATATATAATTCTAGTTGATAGATAATAATTATAATCATATAGCTAGGATCAAGAAGATGATAGAAAAAAAAGCCAAGGGATCTTGAACTAAAAACTCCTTGCAAACAAAGCTCAAAGAACTGGGAATTTAATCTATATAACAGTCTTTTTTCTTTTGTTAGCCTAATCCTAAAACTCTTTTATTGGGGCAGGATGAACACTCAAATCTAACTCATAAAAATTTCTTATTTTGTTGTCAATTGATATATTACACATTTGAGAGTGCCTTAAAAACCTTTTATGTTCTTTTCCCCCTCCAAAAGCTTTTCTCATGCCTAATTAGAATCTTACTATTTATTAAAATTCCAGTAATAGATAATGTCAATCAAACATAGCACCACTACATGAAAAAAAAGCCCCCAAACAATCATGTATCTAATACTCGTTCTAGTCTCTAGACTTAAACATCTTTTTTAGTAAGGCGAGCGTCGAAAAACTTCATTTTATTTCTAACCAATATGATATGCAGTGGAACACGTCCTATATCCTTTTTTTTTTTATTTTTTATTTTGGTCAAAAGCCCGTCCTATGCCTACTTGGCGTGTTTATTTATTAGAAATTATATTTAAAGACATATTCTTTTTTATATGCAAAAAATATTTATAAATTTATAAACATATGAATTAAATTATGAAACAAGTTACATTTCCCTCTCTAAAATATAATAATTTTAATTCATTTAACACAAAAAAATCAATTGTCCCAAATTAATACTTAGGGCTTATTCGCGGTCATTTTTATTTTTTGTTTCTGTTTTTATTTTTACTTTTACTTTTAAAATATGTTGTTTGATATATATTTATAAGGTTTTAACTTCTTTTTTTAAATAAATTAACTTATTTTTAAAATTAATTAAAATAATATTTAGATATTTTGACTATTTTAAAAATAATTATCACTGAAAAATATTTTTATTTCAAAGCAAAAGACAAAAAATAAAATAAAATAAATAAGAAAACAAAAAATAATAAAAAATGAGATATTTTTATGACCACCATTTGATTATTCAATTTGATTAGAATAATCTTCCTATATTGAATGCCCAGAAACCTCAAGCTACGTACCAGCAGAAAAAGATATTAGCAGAGATAAAAAAATAACTACTAAAAATAAAAGTTAGGTCACCAAAATGAACATCAAGAGCCAGATGCGTCACAGCAAGTCAGTAATCTCATCGCAGCTAAAATACTTAATGCTAATAAATCTGGTCTGCAACCTTATTCACAATAGTGTCCATTTTTTTAATGCTAAACTATTATCATCTTGTTATGTTTTCATAAAAAAACATAATTTATATTTTATGACTAAAGAGTGAGCATATCACATGTCCTCGTTTCATAAAGGGTTTGCATTAGATGACTTTAATTGTGTCAGACACGTGCACTACATCAGTCATGACCATCATTTCCTGGCAGTACTTGTAGAGCGATGATCGTCCGACACAAACTCATTCCACCTGGCTGTGGGTGAGAGGACAATTGCTTTACTGGATGTTGGGATGATACCCGACGTGTGCATTGATGGTCCTCCGATGATTGGTCCAAATGTAATAGGGGCAGACCACATTTGAGTTTCATGGCCTGATTGGTACAAAGACCTTCTCGGCACTCATACAAAAGGAGGTGTCGTGTATCACAACCCAGCTGATTTGGAGTTAACCTCGACATTTTGAATGGGCCAATCTCAAAAACATACACGCATGCCCCTCAGATGGCTCAGATGGAATTTCTTTTGTGAGTCATATCTAGACTTAGATGATAGTTCAAACACGGTAGACCCTTTTGATATTGTATGTGCTGCACCACACACTTCTATTGATCCAAGTCCTTCAACTTTTAACTACGCAGGTGAATCACGTGGTGCAGTTAGCTCAATGGATGTTAGTGGATGACATGATAAATATTCATATATTAGCACACAATTTATTCCACCGTGGAATGAGGTGTCGTTGACACCCTCATTTTATCGAAGCTCACCTCCATTTTGGATGGCTGGCATATCCTTATACTGGGCATTTGTAGATGTCTCCATCTATTTCATCTCAACAAACACAAATCATAACACAACCTGGCCATGTGTCACGACCTCAACATTTGTAGGAAATTGACCAACATCATTTAAGAGATCGACTCATTCGTGCACCTACGCATTATACACCGGAGACATATGCTATGCCTCTAAGGAGATGCCGAAGACATTTATATCTCATATCTCCCCCCATTCATAGGTGATCTGTTCTACAATTTCTAAAATTAGTTTTGATTTTAAGTTTAACCATCAGAAAACTAAAGTAGGGAAAAGAGATGTCACTCAAATCTTATGACTTTATATATCTAATTTCTAGCATTTGAGTTTTACATTTCCAACACTCAAATCTTTCTTTCACATAAGAAATATCACTATATCAACTTTTTAAAAGTGAAATACACCTTTCGATGCATAGGCGAAGTTGTATTAATGTAATTATTAACATTTAGGTGTTAAATATGTAATTAAACTAGAATTGGGTGGCATGTATGTAAATCTTCCTACACTTTTATTTGAAATTTCGCTTTCATTATAACAATACTTCTTCATTTATTGACTCCTGCAAATTACGGTCTTTGTTATTGGATAGAAGTAAGAAAATAGGGGGTTGATTTGATTGGTTGTCTTTATAAAATACGAAGGTTGAGGTGTTTAGATGTGTAAAAAACACAAATTTTTTGGTTCAAAATGAGCTTGGATAGAAGTAAGAAAAAGGGTGGTTGATTTGTAAATAATAAGTTTTGAGTGCTTTGAATGTAATTGCACATTTTTTATATTGAGTTGATTATTTTGCTTTGGTTGTGCGGAATGAATAATCCGTTCAGTGAAAACATTTAGTATTATTCATGTAATTGCGAGGCAAATTACTGTTTTGTATTGTAAATAGTGGTGCAAACGAGCCGGACACGAGCGAGCCCAGGCTCAGCTCGTGTTCGGCTCGTTATATTTTGAGCTAAAAAAGTGTGTTCATGTTCGGCTTGTTTGCTTAGCAGGCCGAACACGATCCGTTCATGAACAAAAGTCTTTTTGACAACTCTAATCACATGACCGTAAGATGTTAATGATTGTGATAAGATTTAAAACATCATTTGAATCTAATT
>NW_018219477.1:0-586 GCF_001263595.1 Phalaenopsis equestris | reverse complement strand
CTGGTTTGAGCTCAAAATTGGGCTTTCGCGGTGGGTATCAATGGGAGAAAATGGGGATAATGAGCTTAGGAGTTCTTGGAGAGTGTCTGAAAGCAATTGGACAAAGTTTCCCCAAGGATTTTGGCACACTCCTCTCTTTGGCCATGGAGGGGCTGATTAAATAGAGGAGCTTAAGGGGGAGCTCAGGGCTAATTGATGGGTGTAAAATGGTTCTTATGTGGAGGGTTGAGGAGCGCTATAGAGCCATTGGGATGAGCTGGCCTTTGGGGTTGAAATTGGGTTTAAATTTTAGCTCGAGGGTCTCAATTTTGGTGTTTTCCGGCCACTAGACGAGTCGGCAAGGCCAAGGGAGGTGGCCAGAAGGTCAGGTGAGCCAGGGGAAGGCTTAGTTATAATTTACTCCAAATGGTAAGTGATGATGGAAGAGATTTTTGTTTAAGGTCCAAAAATGGGATAAGATCCCTTAATTTAGGGACCCATCAGCCCATAGCTTACTTGGGTCATTTAAGAGGGTTTAGCCAGGTCAATATGGTGTGCTTACTGGCAGTGGAGACCTTAATTTAGTGACTTTAGGATGGCTAAGTCA
>NW_018219476.1:0-718 GCF_001263595.1 Phalaenopsis equestris | reverse complement strand
AACAGAGTGATTCAGAAGACCGTTAAGAACATTCTCATCTTTATATGGGGTCAAAACCCCAATAGGTGTGTCAGTGGACTAGTTCCACCCGGGCATTATGTAAAGTAGGTCCCGCGCTAGGTCGTAAACTTTACATTTTATTTCTTCCCTTTGGGTTGAATTTCCCTTTTCTATAGGTCCCGCGCTGGGTCCTAAACTCCTAAACTTTGCATTTTCGTCTCCCTTCGGGGGATGGTTTTGCTTTTCTATAGGTCCCGCACTGGGTCCTAAACTCCTAAACTTTGCATTTTTGCCTCCCATCATAAACTTTGCATTTTTGTCTCCCTTCTGGGGATGGTTTTGCTTTTCTATAGGTCCCGTAATGGGTCCTAAACTCCTAAACTTTACATTTTTGTCTGCCCTCGGGGGATGGTTTTGCTTTTCTAGGTCCCGCACTGGGTCCTAAGCTCCTAAACTTTTCATTTCCTTCTCTCTTTGGGGGATGGTTTTGCTTTTCTATAGGTCCCGCACTGGGTCCTAAACTCCTAAACTTTGCATTTTCGTCTCCCTTCGGGGGATGGTTTTGCTTTTCTATAGGTCCCGCGCTGGGTCCTAAAACTCCTAAATTTTGCATTTCCTTCCCCCTCGGGGTTTGATTTGCTTTTCTGTAGGTAGTGCACTGGGTCCTAAACTCAAAAAATTCTCATTTTCTTCATATCCTTCAGGTCTGGTTTGCTTT
>NW_018219475.1:0-1500 GCF_001263595.1 Phalaenopsis equestris | reverse complement strand
TTGTGTTTGATATGAAGAAAAATAAAACTATTAAGTACATGCCAGGATATGTGTAGTGTGCCACATGAGCGCACTGCACATATTGGCGTTGACCTAAGAGATCAACTAAACCAACACAGCCGCCTAAGCCAACATGATCAAAGTTGAACAGAGATGACTGAAGAAGTTTTTTGTTGGGTAGTACCAGGTGAGTCCTTGATTGAATTCGAAAGCTCAAAAACTCTTACTAGGAATTAGCAGGTGTACCTTCAAATCGTCAACTTGAAAAGTGAACCTAGAACTATGTAGTGATTTCGTGTTCATTAAACCTTATGAAGGGTTGTCTATTATTTTATGGAGACAACCATCAGGGAAACTGACGATCGCGGTAAATATTTGATTTTTTTTGCTATTTGATTTGAATTTTTAGTTGAAATTTTAAATTTGATCTCAACTTTGAAGAAATTTCGGAATCAAGAATCAGTGAAGTGACCAGATTGAGATGGAAAACAAAGGGACTCACATCCAACTCAAAAAGCCAATTGAGGAAGAGAAGTGCTACATTATGAAGGAAAGTGCAAGGACTCACATCCAAACCAAGAGGCAAAAAGAGTGCGGAGAGATGAGAATAGGATGTCTTGCTCCATTAAAAGGGGTTACACACCTACCTCAAAGTGCTGAGAAGAGAATCAGATGCCTTGCTCCATTTAAGTTGGCCTTACACCGATCTTGAAATGTTGAGATGAGGACTAGGATGCCTTTCTCCATTTAATTAGGTAATTCACCTATTTTAAGAAATAAGAATATGATGCCTTACTCCATTTAAGGTGATCTTATGCCTATCTTAAGAGATGGGAACAAGAATTTAGGTACTAACCTTGAGAGAATTGTGAGTGTGGAGAATTTTTGGAAAAAGTTTGGAAAATTTGTGGAATTTTGTATAGAGTATGCTTTTTAGAGTGAGAGTTGTGGAAAATTGTGCGAAGAATGTGGAATTCATGTTGTAAAGAGTGTGGAGTTTCGATTATATTTGTCTATCATTTTATTATTTTCTCTTATTTATTAGAATATTTTCTAAATCTGCTGCTCTTCCATTTTCCTTTTAACTTTGAGTTTTAATTTCATTTATTATCAAACTTTCAGAGTTCTTTGTTCGTTATGATTTTGGACCAACGTATGGTCATGTGTTTTTTTATCAATCTCAAAAACAAGGCAATTCAACAAAACTTATTGAAGCAAAAGAATTAATTATTGTAAATTCTTTTTTGAAATGCAATACAATTGATCATTTGTTGATGGCATCCAAAATAATAGAAGTGCATCAGTGCAGAAACTGTAATCTCGTATATCATGGCTTCTTTGCTCTAGCATAGTGTAAAAAGTAGTAATCATTTTTCTATCCTGATGGGGTCATCTTGTGATAAAGCTAACCTCCAAAGCTATGCTCCAGAACAAAAATCCTATTGAGTGTACATAATGGTACAACTATCTCACAGCTCGAGTAGGTGCAGTCCCTCCAAA
>NW_018219474.1:0-308 GCF_001263595.1 Phalaenopsis equestris | reverse complement strand
TCATTCATAATGTTTTCCATTGTATCACAATTTCTCTATTTTCTTTTTGATTTTCTAATTTTTTTAACAGTTCGTTCTAATTCCGAATCGTATGGTATAAGATTTTCAGGTCCAAATTTGCGCATATAATTTAAAATTAGTACTTAATAATATAAATATAAATATAAATATATAGATAAGTTGTAATTTAAGTAAAAACTTTTTAATAATTCTAATATGTCCGTTACTCCTAAAATTCTCTCCGGCAACGGCACCAAAAACTTGACCGACTTCTTTTGTAAATCAACAATTACAAAAATTTGATGACG
>NW_018219473.1:2160-2874 GCF_001263595.1 Phalaenopsis equestris | reverse complement strand
TATATATATATATATATATATAGATTTGCATTCTCATATTTTTTTTATATTTTTGAAAACTACAGAAGTGATGGGCAGTCGTGAGATTCGTAGTTCTTGCTTGTTCTGCGGAGCTTGAAATAGAAAGGAGTGGTGAACTTGAATCGAACAGATCTGCTGAGATGGGTGATGGTGGAAGTGGGAGTTCTTGCCCATGTTGTTAGAGCTCAAAATAGAGAGGACTGGCAATTTGGAAATCTCGAGATCCGATGAGGTGAGCGATTGAAGGAAACAACATGTCCTGAGTTTCTAATTGGAGATCCTTAGTGATGAAGTGTCTATTGGTGATTTTTGACAAATCATGAAAGGGTTTGAGGAGTATAAGATTGAGGAAATCAAATAAGATGACTAGCTTCTATAGATTTTGAAGAAGGTTGGTTAGGATAGGAGGTTCTGCTAATTTTTTAAGAAAATAAGAAGAGAGCATTTGGTTTTGGGAATCGGTGAGGGTCGAGTTGAAAGAATATTGCTTTTAAAACTTTAGGAGGACCTAAAACTTGCTTTTTAAATTTTTTTTTAAAAATTATTTACGTAGAAGTGTTAGTACAGCAGTAGTTTAGTTTATCAAATGCATTTGTTAAATAAAGATGTCTTGACAAAAAGTGTTGCATTTGGTGGGCTACACTACTACTTCTGTAATATCTGAAAATAATAATAATAATAATAATAATAATA
>NW_018219473.1:1696-2137 GCF_001263595.1 Phalaenopsis equestris | reverse complement strand
TAGAAAATTTGCGGCGGTAGAGTAATGAATTATCGTCTTAGCGTTGCATAAGAATTAAGCACACACTCAGATAAAAAATTAATCGAGTTGTGATCACACCAGAAATTTTTACGTGGAAAACCCATAAAAAGGGTAAAACACCCTAAAAAGGGTAACAACCCCGGGGCCTGACCCAGTTGTAAAAATCCACTATAAGTTGATGATTACAAATGCCCCTTGTCCCACAGGTGGGAAAGGGTAACTACTTTCCACTTTACAACGTCAACTGATCACGTCTAGTAAGTGATGGTTGAAGGAGGCCGACAGTGATCAACGGTAGTCGACGACAATCGATGACGGTCGGTGGTGGTCGACAGAGGTCAGTGGTGGCTGATGACGGACGGTGGTGGTCGACGGATGTTAGTGGTGACTGGGGGTGATTAGCGGTGTCCGAAGGTGGGA
>NW_018219473.1:0-1624 GCF_001263595.1 Phalaenopsis equestris | reverse complement strand
CAGTCGGCAGTAGTCCACGACGGTCGGGATGGCGTTGGACTTCAGCTCCTTTCAAAGTTTCCAGTTTTCTCTGAAGCTTCAACTCCCTTCCCTCATGTGAGGGTGGAGCTCTATTTATAGTGTTTTGGGTGCAATTAATGCAGGCATATGAACCATTTTGATCGGACGGTCCGGAGAGCTTACCTTGATTAGATGACGTTTGATAGACATTTGAGTGCCTTAACGATGTCGGAATTGAGCAATCTTGGGCTCGTTGGATTCGTCTTTTAGAGATGCTCTATTCGACTATAAACTCGCTAGATTCGACATCTGTTTGACCTTTCAAATGCCTCCGAAAATCCTTCAATACTGGTTTAATGATTTGATCCGAGCTTGATTTGACTCTGATTTGACTGACTTTCATATCATTAGGCCCATCTCATCGAGCTGATCAGTTTGACTATAAGTTTGCTGAAATCAGTTCCGGATGACTATGCTGAAATCAGAGTTCCGGATGACTATTAATCAAAATTTGAATATATCTTGTTCAAAAAATTGCACCGAGATTCGTGCCCGATGATGAAAATTTGTTGTTGGCGTATCAGTTGCCCCCCTATTTTCGGGCGAGTCCAACTTATTTTATTTTTATCGTCCGAAAATATTAAGATCCGAAGCACCCCTTTACGACAGTTTCGTTCTTAAGAGAGAAATATCCCATTCAAACCAAGTAACAACACAAAAATAGAATGAGAAGGGAGAGAGGTGAAAATGAGAGAAAGAGAAGAAGAAGAAAAAGAAGATAGGAGTCATGCATGTGATCTATTGAGGAGTTGGGACGTGTGTGCAACCCTAGTCGAGGACGAGCAACTCATGTGCGGGAGAAAGGGGAGAGGCTAGAGTCAAGCATCTTGCATGAAGGGGGAGGAGGGGGCGCACTCTTTGGGTTTCAACATTGTGTGCTGGTCCTTCAGGGAGGAGGGACGACACTGTTGGTGTGGATTTGAAGTTAAACCCAGCGGATTTAAAGAGAAAGGAGTAGGTGAAGGCTTATTGTGTAGGAGGGGAGAGCCCAACCAAGCCCTAACATGTGGTACAAGGGAAGATCGAGACTTGCGCGAGTATTTTGAGGTTTCAAGCAGAGGAAAAATTAGGAAGCAGGCAGCTCATATAGGAGTATAGGACGAACTGTGAGTTTATAAGGTAATGTTATGATTTAATCAGTTTTTCAGATTAATATTTTAAGTTTGTGTAATAAATATTAATAATAAGTTCCATTAAAGTCGGGATTGAAGAACTTCTGCATCAAAGTAAGTTGAGAGTTTATATTGTAAATTTTTATATGAAAAAAATAGAATGAGAACCAACATAAATGGATAGAAGTGTGATTGTTTGGAACGAGGAGGGTTGAAGGCTCTGGAAGGAAAATGTATAAATTAATTGAAGTAAAAGTTTCATTCATCTAATTCAAATTTAATTTTAGTAAAATATTTATATTATATTATATTAATTTATAATAACAATTAAGACTAAGAGGTTTTGGTGATTAAAATCAGTAATATCAGCAAACAAGGTTAACGTCAATAATTATATTTCTAAATTTCAGTCATTTTTATTATTTTTAAATACATGCTTAATTTTATTTATG
>NW_018219472.1:1853-2957 GCF_001263595.1 Phalaenopsis equestris | reverse complement strand
CTGGTAAATTTCATTCATCTGGTTTCTCATTGGGAAGAAATTAGAATAATGGCAGACAGGATCATTCTTAATCATATATAGCTCATTGATCCCTGTAGGAGTGAAAGTAATCCATCTTCTTGATTCATAAACAACTCCTTGATTGATTCCATGTAAATTTGCATAAAATTCTTTTACCACAGGAACTACCAAGGCAACAGTAGTGTAGCACAACACTTCCCATCTTTGTCGCACTATCGTTTCTTCAATATCTATTGTGGGATTATTCAATCCGTGATTCACGAATCCTCGTTCTTTTATTAATCTTTTCTTCGTCAGCAACTTGTTGAAGATTCGCTGCGCTTCCGTACTAATGAACTTTTGCCAATTGAAAACTCCGATTGAAAACTCGCATTCTGGGATTATCAGAGGAATTAGATGTCATAGGAATGAAATTGACAGAGTTTTACTTCATTCTTGGGGAAAAAATATGAACTAGAATTCGAATTTTTAAGTTTAAAAAGACTATTCCCGCCCAAAAACTGTCAAAAACCGCTCATCGGACACAAGAAACCGCCTCTCACCGGTCTCGTTGAAGGCGGCGTCGATGGCACCGTCGATGCGCCTCTATATTAATTTTTTCTGGACTCTTGGGAAAAACCCTCCGTCGGTGCCGTCAAGGGCGCCGTCGACAAAATTTTTACAAGTTTTTATAGTTTCGCTCTGGTCCGAATGCATTTCAATTTTTCCTTATGAATCCAATTTTTAAGATGTTTTAAGGGTAAATAAGAGTAGTAGAGCTTAATACTACTATAAACTAGCGATAAATTTAAATAAAAACTACTATAATCGCGATAAAAGTAAAGATAAATATGGGTTACCTCTCATAAAGCGCTTGGTTTAACGTCGTCAGCCTGACCTATTTAGGTGTTATTCAGGTTGACTGATCATTAAAACCTCTTTAAAATCTGGTCTGTTACCTTCAAAATATGGTTTTAATCTGTGATCATTCACTTTAAATTTATTTCCAATTTTCTGATCTTCAATTTCAACAGCTCCGTAAGTATAAACTTGAGTCACAGTAAACGGTCCTAACCAACGAGACTTCAATTTCCCAGGAAATAA
>NW_018219472.1:0-584 GCF_001263595.1 Phalaenopsis equestris | reverse complement strand
CAATTTGATTATCAGTTCCCTTTCTATCAATAACTACAAGATCAAATTCTTGTATCAATAATATCCATCTAATCAACCTTGGCTTGGCATCCTTCTTTTGCATCAGATATTTAATAGCTGAGTGATCAGTGTGCACAACACATTTAGCTCCAATTAAATAAGATCAAAATTTGTCTAAAGCATATACGATGGTGAGTAGCTCTTTTTCAGTAACAACATAGTTAATTTGAGCATCATTAAGAGTTTTACTAGCGTAGTAAATCACTTTAAAAAACTTTTCATATCTTTGTCCAAGGACAGCTCCAATAGCTCAATCACTAGCATCACACATCAGCTCAAATGGTTTCTCCCAGTTAGGTGAAACTATAATTAGGGCTGTGATTACTTTTTCTTTTAATAACTTAAAGGCATTTAAATAGCTTTGAGTAAATTTAAATTTCTTGTCCTTTTCTAAAAGTTGGCATAGAGGTTTAGTAACTTTTGATAAATCTTTAATAAAACGCCTGTAAAAACCAACATGTCCAAGAAAACTTGTAACTTCTCTTAGATTAGTAGGAGGTATTAGTTTAGATATAACTTGGATT
>NW_018219471.1:0-224 GCF_001263595.1 Phalaenopsis equestris | reverse complement strand
ATAATGTCAACCCAAATTGGGTTGTAAATTTAGCTCGAAGGTCATTAATCGTTTGAAAATTGATTCAATTTAGGCTTGGATTGAGATTGGATTGAATTAATTTGTGATCAGAGTTATAAGTCAAAATTTTGGATCAAATTCTTTTTAGAGTCAACCGACTCAGCTTAAAATAAAGATCTTTGTTAGGACTATGAATTTAGCTTGATTATTGTTAATTATTCAAA
>NW_018219470.1:45392-46715 GCF_001263595.1 Phalaenopsis equestris | reverse complement strand
TACATTTTATTAAATCTTAGTCCGTAGAAATCTATATCTCCATGTGGGATCGATATCTAAGACTACATTAGAGCCCTATATTACTTGAGCGATACGTATAATTGCGTTGACAAATTCAACTTTAACATTATTGAATATCATATTTATACGTCTTTATTAAATCAAACATATATATAAAGTCGCAGTCAAGTTTTTGGCATCGTTGTGGCATCGTTGCTGGCATTGCTGGAATTTAAATCTTCTAGTAGCGTCATCAAATTCTTGTAATTGTTGATTTATAAAAAAGGTCGGTCAGCAACCTGAGATACAAGAATTGCAATTGCATATGTATTATGAACACTGACTATATTTTTTAGGATTTACTCTTGTAGAGGGCCATTGAAATTCATTTGTAGCTGACAATGACTTTATATATGCTTAAAAATATAAGTAATTAATACTGTTGCTAAAAGATTTAATTCCTCAGCAACTCACAATTAAACGTTATTTTCTATAATTAGTTATTATCCAAATTATCTATTTATTTTAATTGTCTATTAGTGACAGATAAGCAACTTGAACGTCGTTGTAGTTGAAGTATTACATTTTATTAAATCTTAGTCCGTAGAAATCTATATCTCCATGTGGGATCGATATCTAAGACTACATTAGAGCCCTATATTACTTGAGCGATACGTATACTTGCGTTGACAAATTCAACTTTAACATTATTGAATATCATATTTATACGTCTTTATTAAATCAAACATATATATAAAGTCGCAGTCAAGTTTTTGGCATCGTTGCTGGAATTTAAATCTTTTAGTAGCATCATCAAATTCTTGTAATTGTTGATTTACAAAAAAAGGTCGGTCAGCAACCTGAGATACAAGAATTGCAATTGCATATGTATTATGAACACTGACTATATTTTTTAGGATTTACCCTTGTAGAGGGCCATTGAAATTCATTTGTAGCTGACAATGACTTTATATATGCTAAAAAATATAAGTAATTAATATTGTTGCTAAAAGATTTAATTCCACAGCAACTGTGGTGCCAAAACATAATAACACTTATAGATTCGATAAAGATGGATGTATAAAATATTCAATAATTGTAAAGTCACACTTATCAACGGAAGTATACGTATCGCTCAAGTAATATAGGGCTCTAATGGAGTCCTAGATATTGATCCCACAGGGAGTAGTATTAGAACTACGAACTAAGATTTTAGAAAAGAAATACTTTAATCACAATAATGGAATTCAAATTGATTTTCTGTCACTAATAGGTAATTTAAATAAATATGTAATTTTAATAACTCTTAAATAACTAATTATA
>NW_018219470.1:32148-33605 GCF_001263595.1 Phalaenopsis equestris | reverse complement strand
AGGCAAGTTAATTATAAACTTAAGGGATTCTACTAACCCATTATAAAAAGTTTGAATGATTAACCAATTGAGCAGAGCATGGTGTGGACACTTTCTTAGGAGTTCCTTAAATCTTTCCCAAGCTTTGTATATTGATTCCCCTTTATATTGACCAAATGAGATGATATCATTTCTAAGTTTAGTAGTCCTTGAAGGCGGAAAATACTTGTTAGGAATTTCTGAGTTAACTCCTCCCAATTTTTAATAGAGCCAGCTGCTAATGAGTATAACCACATTTTAGCCTTATCCTTTAGTGAGAAAGAAAAAAGCCTTAGTCTAACAACATCGTCTTATATGTCGTTATAACGAAATGTAGCACAGAGTTCTAGAAAACTGAATAAGTGTAAATAGAGATCCTCCGAAGGAGTTCCCCCAAATTGATTGTTCTGCACCAGTTGGATAATATCTAGATTTAGTTCAAATGAGTCAGCTTCTACGACATGGGTTTGTATACTTGAGTGAATTTCATCCGTTGTAGGATTTATAGAATCCCTCAAAGATTTATGATGATTTTCCAAGTTATTATTTTGAATAGTTTCCATTTCCATTTCTAGTTCTCCAGGTCCTTTCTGTTTTTTGATTTTTTTTTCTTTTTTCTAACACAGGATCATAAGGCACGAGTCCTGCAGATCTTTTATTTTGCATACGCAACACAACAAACAATACATTAACAATTAAACAAATAAAATAAAAGATATATTCAATACAACAAAACATTTTCACAAACACCTTATTTTTGACACAAATAGTTTTTTCACAATACTTTTTCATACAAAAAAATACTTTTCACACAAAAAATAGTTTTTACGACACTACAATTTTCCAAGGCCAAGCCTAATTACTTCAACTAAAATTCTCCTAAAGTTCTTACCGAAGCCTGCAACGGTGCCAAAAACTTGATGCGACTTTTTTATATGCTTAATTTTATATATTCTATATAGTCACAATGATATAAACGCAAGTATACATATCATTCAAGTAATATAGGACTTTCTGATTAAGCCCCGATTATCGATCCCACGAGAAAGCGAGGAAAGATGTCCTTAGTCAAATTCTAGTTTACTACTATTAGTCCTTAGTTTGGAATATCGATTAAAATGGTGTTTTATCTAGCAACTACTAAATACGAATTTTAAATATAAGGATAGTAACTATTCCTAAATGTGAATATTAAATTCTAAAGATAACCCTTTTTGGATGAATTGGTTTGGAGAATTTTAAGATTTTCAAAACTATTATTCTTATGTAGTGAGTTGGATAATGTAAATGAATGAGATACATTAAATATTATATGTGCCAAATAAGAGCAATTTTAATTCTCTACCCTGATTCAGTGTTATAGAAAGCATTGGCTAATCTCAGGTTTAGTCCCTAAATCCGTGGCTAGGCTAGGGGGAATCTGGCCCCCACTTCAACAG
>NW_018219470.1:9345-32017 GCF_001263595.1 Phalaenopsis equestris | reverse complement strand
TTATTGTAATGTAAATGAAGTGCAAGTAAAAATCAGCACATTTATAATTAAAACATGCATCTCAATTTCCTAAACATGAATCCTACTCATTGTAAAAGAAAAGTAAAAAGAAGATAACAACATAATCTTCTCGTGTCATTATTACCAATAAAGAAGAAAGAGTAAGAGAAACACATCACAAAGCACGAAGAAAACACAATGAAAAACTTCATTACATCAAAATAAATCCATTAGATAAGTGTTTACAAAATCATAAGATAATGAAGACCACAATACTTAGATTTTTCCCCTTGAAAGAAACATGAAAATCTCTCCCACAAAATCTCCCGCTGATTCATGCAATGCTAGAACATTCCCTTACAAATTCTCTCAAAATCCCCTCACTAATCTATCTAAAAAGGTAGAAATCTACATTTATACACTAATCTCTCTAAAAAGGTAGAAATCTACATTTATATATCTACTCTAAGATCACTAAACATTCTCCACATTTTCTTACTCACACACACACGCGCATGCCTATGAGAGGTGCCAAGCCCTCTTTTTGAAAGAGACACAAATTCCCTCCTTTTTTCCAAGAGACAAGTCTATTCATCCAAAAGACATGTCTCTTCATTCAAGAGCCTTATCCAAGTGTCTAGATTCATTGAATTGCTTCATGAGGTGTTTGAAACACTTGGGAGCTTTCTTAAACATCAAAAACCGCCACGGAGCTTTCTTAAACATAAAAAACCGCCAAAAATCGATCCATGACCGTCCTGGGTGCCGTTTTTGTTGCTTTCGGTGTCGTTTTCTCATCATGTTCTGCTCTTCAGTGCTGTCGGCGTTGGCTCTGGTGCTGTCGGCGCCCACCCTGTGCAACTCCACCATTTTGTTTCGTTTGACTCCGTTTTAGCTCTGCTTCGCCCCGTTCAATTGTGTTGCGTTCCTAACAGACATACCTACAAAATAAGCATAAAAACAATATTTCTTTAAAATATTTTTTCATTCAAAAAATTGTGAGAAGTGTAAATAAGATTAAGCATAGAAAGTCATATCGAAATGTTCGAGGACAAAATTTTCTTTCTTGCTCGTTTTTACTCCAAATTGCACCGTTTTTGCTTCTTTTTCTCCAAAAGTCTATTTTTTGTACATGAAACAAAAACATACAAAATTTCTTCCTTTAAAGTGTATTATCATTGAAAATCACCAGATATAGGTTTTAAAATTATATGAAAAATTGCACATTTTTTAGGTGTATCAAGCTACATCTTCATCGGCCTACACCGACTCATCGACTTCCCTTATTTTTTTTCTTTTCTTCAATTCAAAAGTAGTGAAAGGAGAACTCAATTTCTTTTTTCTTTTGCTTTGTCTACCCTTAATCCTTTGAATTAAACTGACAATGGATCGTTCATGGGAGCCTTCAACATGGGAGGTTTGTTGGGCTCCCTCTTCTCCCACAGAACAGGACTATCAGCTTCCCTCTTCTCCCATAGGAGAGGACTGTTGGCTTCCCTCTTCTCCCATAGGAGAGGGCTGTTGGGCTCCCTTTTCTCCCACATGAGACGATTGGTGGGCTCCCACAATGTTCTACTGGGCTCCCTCTTCTCCCACAAGAGAAGATTGTTGTGCTCCCTCAATGTTTTGTTGGGCTACCTCTTCTCCCACAGGAGACGTTTGGTGGGCTCCCTCAATGTTCAACTCATTATATACATCATCATGAGGGCTTCCACCACGAGGGGAGGGTGGCTAGGCAGCATCTTCTCCCACCTCATCGCCTTTATTAGTTGTATGTTTTTCAGATTTATCAATATTATTTTGTAACACCGAGATTTTTTCCTGCAAACTCGACACTCCAACAGTTATCATATTCAGGGTTCCTTGAAATTCAGTAAACCATTTCTTTTGGCTTTTAAGCAGCTCAATTATTCATTCCATATTTTTATTCATTGCGGTGTACATTGGCTCCGGGGTAATGTTACATGAAACAACTAGCCCCATGTCAAATGATACAAGTACTTCTAGTCTGCCTTGGAATTGCGTTGCTGGAACTGGACCGGTAATCCTTCATCTGGATTGAAGAGCAGATTTAGCTCATGCTCTTTCAGATCAAAAAATTGATTATGAACCTGTAATTTATTTAAAAAATAAACGTTTAATCATTAAAACTAAAAAAAAACATAAGATTTTATTTTTAAAACAACTAAATGTAAGTTGTCTATTCAGTGTTCAGCCTCTTAAAGGTTATATCAATCTGTGATGAGTTCCAACTTACATTTGTTGGCCACCTCAACATTCGAGGTCTCACCTCAGTAACCAAAGAGGTGTACTAATAAAATCATAGTTGTGTAAAAGAAAATCCATATTCAGCTTTGCACAAAGAAATTAATATTTTTTGACGTTTATATGAGATACTAATCATTAGTAAAAAAAGCAAACCATTTATATATATACGAAATGCAGGTTTTGCCTTATTTTGATGGCTACTGCATTAATTTGCTCAATAAGGAATTCACATAACGCAATAGGCTAATTAAATGAAGAAAATGTATGTATAATCTCGCCAAAAGTGTAAAGTCTTTTGGATACATTGAAATTACTAAAAGGAAAAAAATAAATTTGATAACAAAAAAATTATATATAATTGAATAAAAGGGGTAAAAGACTCACCAGTTCTAAAGTTCAAAATATCAATAAATTTGATAACAAAAAAATTATATACAATTGAATAAAAGGGGTAAAAGACTCACCGGTTCTAAAGTTCACAATATTATTCTTCATTTGGTGGGCATCCACACCACATGATGGAACTTTCTCCCACTTTGGCACTTCTCCTCTGTTTGGCATGCCGATCAAAATGACAACTTCATCGGGCATTATTTTCAGATCTTTACCACACATTTTTAATACTATTTTTTCATGTTGTCAACATTGCAATATTTGCAGTGTCAAAGCATTGCCTTGGGTATAAGTTGGGAGCGAAAAACTGATCAACATTAATAATTTTCAGCTCATTCTTAATGTCTTCAGATATGATAGACCTGACCTTATCAAGCACATCTCTCACTACGGATGACCGACATCTACAGCTCATGGACTTTGGGTTCACAAACCTAAATCTAAAAGAAGTTAACATTTAGGTGAAGGGAAGTGGGAGCTCTGGAGTGGGAGTCAGTATCCTCTTAGCCTAGCCACGGATTTAGGGACTAAACCTGAGATTAGCAAATGATTTTCAATAACACTATATCAGGGTAGAGAATTAAAATTGCTCTTATTTGACACAATACATATTAAAACCATTTATCTTATCTCATTTTACCAAAACCTCATTGTAGTGGGAAAGATATTTTTTCACATAAGAAATCGTCTTCACATAAACATAGTTTAATAATTTAGTAGTTATTGTTTTAACTTTGTATTTAAATTTTATTATTAGTTAAATAATTTAGTTATGATAATATCTCAACATTTGAAATTAGTGACAGTAATTTCGTTTTAACTTTTTGTGAATTTCCTAGTAAATTTATTATTTCAAATTTAAACCTTCCCCGTGGAGGAAGTTTTCCAAAAAGTGCATATTGCATATCTTCCCTGTGGGTTTGATATTCAGGTCTTAAATAGAAAGTCCTTTTTTACTTGATAACGATACATATATTTGCGTGGAATCCCAACATTAATTGCTTAAATTTCTTATTCATAAAATATTGCATCAAGCTTTTGACACCGTTTTTGGTTTGGCACCGTTGCATAGCAGAGTCAATTATATAATTTTTACACAACTATATTCTCGGGATCAATCTCCTTCTCTTTTAATCATTAGTTACCAACATGTTCGACCGACACTGGAGGATGCCTCGGGGGAACCCTTTAGGGGTGAGTTCCCCGTGATTCAATCCCTAAAAGTGAGGGTCGATCATTTTTTGGCATGATTGCTTTTTGAAGAGCATCAAACTAACCCATCATCCGCTCCCATAATTCTTGAACTTGTTTTTGAATTTTCCTGCTGATTCTATATTGAACTTCATTGCTGCGGGATCTCTCTGCTGCGCATGTCTACACTCACCGCACAATAGTTTAGGATGTTGAATCATAAATTGTCTTCCTTAAAGACATGCCCCGAGAGTTAGAGCTGAGAGAAGAGAAGTGCAGAGAGAAAGAATTCAAATGTGTTATAGAATCTTAAAGTGTCAGAGGGTGTGGAGAGTGAAGTGGAAGAATCTAAGAGTCTCTTTTGTTGATGTCATGACCTCCTATTTATAAGGGATTTATAATACAATTTTATATGAGGAAATATCAATTACTACAACTGACAAAATTACCAAATCAACATACTTGAAGGAAAAAAAGATTGCATTGTAATGAATATAATAGTTGGCGTCGATGGGTTGTCTGAGATCTTAAGATCGACCAACCGTGTCATTTTATAGAGATCAATTATTTAGTGTTTGGGTTGGTCGAATGTACTGATCGATTTATCTTTTTCATGGATATTCAGTTGCTGGGCAAAGATGCATGTCCTCTTGACTATGACTTTTCACCTGATGGTTACGTCAGTTGGAACTCTTCGTCGACCGACACCCCGTGTCGGTCGGTAGATTATTTGTCAATAAGATTTGTATTCCCTTACTCGGACCTCTATTGATATGCCCGTGTTTCTGATCATTTGATTTCTTCGAAATACCATATTTGTCATGTACATATTTTATTTTTTCTATTAAAAAATGTGGCATTTCTCACTTACACATTCGCATTTCAAAGCTGAAATATGGAAGGGATCTCAAATTCTACTCTAACAAACGAAATAAATAATTAAATTAATGTTTTAGAATTTACCCAGTTAAAATGGCAATAGCCGGTGTGGAGTCATCGTCTACTCGCCCGTGACAAGGAGGTCCCATCGTCCGGTCTTCATTACCTAGAGAAAGAATAAGAAAAAGGTTTCTCCTTTCTCGCTTTCCCACGCCATCGCGCTCATCTCCTATGTCACGTTTCTCTTTCCCACCCACCATTCCATGAGCCCCGTTCACACTCTATTTGGATAGTAGTCAATCCCGTTCAAGCTGAATAATCTGTCTCTCGTTAGTCTACATTGGCGATCGCCGGTTCGATCGTCGGCGCTTTTTGCTCTACTTTGTTTCTGCGGTTTGTTCTTGAAGATTTTTAAGGTACGTACTCTCTCTTTCAATGCTGATTGGAGTTGAAGCTGGGATCTGTATCGTTTTTTGGTAGATTTTGCGTTGGTCTTGTGGATCTCACCTCGATCGGTCATGGTTACCCGATGTACGCTTGCTTCTTACTTTTTGATCTATTTCAGCATGCTGGTTAAGTTAAAGATTGCTTGGAGATGAGGCATCCGCTCTTAGAGGGTGGGTATCACCCTACCCTGCAGGAGAGCTGATCGTAGGGTTTAATTTATTTTCAAGAAGTATGGAGTGCTTAGCCGCGCTTTTTCCTTATGTATAATGTGAGATTAAATGCGATTTAAGTCTGCGAATTGGCTATTTAGCTTGAAATAGCCAATGGTGATTTTCTTAAAAAGAGAAATATCTGATTCATGATTTATGTTGTAACTGCGTTCTTTTTCGGTTTCAATAAGACACACTAATGTGCGGAGACTGGAATTGGTAAAGCTCAAATCCTAATGTTGAATCAGTAATATATATTGAACCTGGCATTTAGCTTGTTGAAGTTTTTTTTTACAGAGTATTTTGACTTTCATGCCCAATACTTTATTTATCTTTATCTGAATTTGTTTACACTGTTCTTGTATTTGGCCTGTTTCTTTTTTGCATGTTTAAGACAATTTTTTTACTTATATTCTTCCACTTTTTTAGCTTTTGACAGTTGATTTTATTAGTTAGGAAATCTAAATAAACTTTCAGTCTTGTTTTTTTTAGACATGTGGATGTTTAAACCATTCTCTGGGAAAGAGCAAACTGGATTAGAAGGCAGACTAATTGAAATTGGCAATGAAAGGCTTCGCGTTCAGAATGTGATTGCTGAAGGAGGCTTTTCTTGTGTGTATCTCGCTCATGATGCTGCAAATTTATCCAAGCAATTTGCAGTTAAGCACATGATATGCCAAGATGGGGAGTCACTTGATCTGGCGATGAAGGAGATCCAAGTCATGAAACTGCTCAAAGGGCATCCAAATGTTGTTACTTTGCTTGCACATAGCATATTAGACATGGGTAGGAGGAAGGAGGTGCTTCTCATGTTGGAGTTCTGTGAGGAGTCTTTGGTTAATGTTGTGGAAAGTAGAGGAGCAGCATACTTTGAGGAGAAGAAGGTTCTTTCAATTTTCAGAGATGTTTGCAATGCAGTTTTTGCCATGCATTCATTGTCTCCTCCTATTGCTCACAGGTAAATTTTTATTATTGTTGATGTTCCAATATTTAATAGGAAAATTTACATACATACCACTGAATTCTTATGTATTTACATATCTAACATGAAAACTTCAATTTTTAAAAATATTTCATCTTACATATTCATAAAAAAGTGCATTTCACTTTTTAAAACTTAAAATAGCTGTATTTTTTATGTGATGTTTAAGATTTGAGTGGTATAAATGTAAAAGTTAAAATTTAGGTGTTAGATATGTAAATACATAGGAATTGGGGGGTTTGCATGTAAATGCCCCTTTTTAATAATAACATCAAATGTTAGCTTTAGAATTCCGTTTTTTAGATGTAAATCCAGCCATTTAAGTTTATAGGTGGAGACAGGATATTAAAATTGGCACATTTAAGTTTTGATTGCAATGCAATTGGTATTATTAGAGATTTGGATGCGTGCTCTGCTTATTTTGCATGGGTAAAGTATTTTGTAAGCTCTATTTGAGAAGTACTCATGAGCTCTGGATAAAAAAATTTCTGCTTTTGAACAATGATGCTTTCATTCATGGCCATGTAGTGATTCAAGTTAACTCTATGAGTGGGATTTAAACGGTCCTACATATTTCATCCACTGGTATACCCGCACAGCGCTTTATTTTATTAAGGCACACAATGAGTACACAATGATGAGTGTACCGATGAGTAACGTTTGAGATATTTATATGTTACTTGTGCTACGTTATTACTAAAGCACTGATTCACAATTCCTGATTCCTCCTTTCAAATTATTTATGACTTCTGATGTGTACTGATATATTTCTCTGGAATGCCCATTGCTTATCTTTAGCTTTAGGGTATGTTTGGGACACTTGTCACATGAAACTACTGCGGATAAACCGCCTGTCTGTTTGTTTTTTTGTAGTTTGAGAACAACTGTGCTGCAGATGTTTTTGGAAAAATGACCATTCTACTCTTGTATTGTAAGGTTGTTTGCAACAAAACTATCATACAATCACCCGACACAACCACACTAACACATCCACGCATCACACCACCCCCTCCACACCACACACCAACACATCCACAAACCACACCACCTATACGCCATATACACCACCACCTTCACACCACACAACCACCCGACACATCCACACCAACACGTCCTCACAGAACACCACACATCAACATATCCACAAACCACACCACCACCTTCTCATTACACAACCATCCTACAACTCCACCTTCACATCCACACACCACACACCACACACCACACACCACCACCTCCACACCACACAACCACCCGACACCCCCACACCAACACATCCACACACCACACCACCACCTCCAAACCACACATCAACGCATCCACAAACCACACCACACCTCCTCATCACACAACCACCTTACACCACCACCTCCATACTACACATCACTATCTCCACACCACACCACATCAACTCTCCTACACCACCACCTCCACTGGAATTGAAAATAGCAATATGAAAATCCAACCCTAAATTCTCGTTATTTAAGTGGTACACAAATCCAACTTGGAATTCCAGTGAATTACCCACTGAAATTCTTCACTGGAATTCCCACTGATATAGAAATATACATCCAGTTTTCCCACTGAAATTTCATTGAATTTGAAAATAACAACATAAAAATCCAGCATGAAATTCCTGTTGAAATTCAAAATTCATGTTTCCAGCCATATTCAATACTCAACATATGAAATATTGCTATTAACAAATCTAGCGCCAATTTCCATCCATTTTTCAAATTCGCCAATTAAATATCTAAGTTCATAAAGAAATCCAAATTCTCCACAGCATAAACACCTAAAAAAATCGAGTAGACCACATACAGGGCACTTGAAGCATTGCAAACAGGATAAGCACCAAAAAATCCAAAGATCACCGCAAAGCTCGAATACATCCAACATTGCAAGAAAGGCATAAACCAAAACCCGTATGGATGCAACATGAAGCACCAAAAACCACATAACCGAGTATATCAAACCGAAAATCACCAAAATTGAGCAAATAAAGATGAAATCGACTAGCATAATGCGGACAACCACGCAGGGAAGAGAGAAAAAAAGGTGAAGAACAGAGAAGACAGGTGGAAGAGGGAACACTATACAGAGCTGGTCATGCGCCCAACCACCATACTGAGCAAAGAAGGGAAGGGAGAGAGGAGGGGAGAATACAAACCTCAAACTGAAGAAAGTGATCTACCAAACCGAATGACTTCCTTGACCACACAGAGCACAGTGCACAAACCATCAAAATTATAGCGAAAGAAAAGATGGGAGAGGGAGAAGAATGTAAGAGTCACGAGAACAATCACTCACAACAAAAAATAACCAACCTTAAACAACGACTAACCATTGGAGCCACAGTTCCACGAGAGAGAGATACCTAGGGCAGAAGAATCGCGGGAGAGGGAGCGGGGTTGAGAGAGACGAGAAGAGGGGCCGTAGGGTAATTAGACCTGCGGCCACGACAGAAGAAACGTGGGCTGCGGGGTCGAACTTAAGGCCACGTTTTAACAATTTATTTTAAAAACGCCACCGCGCGACGCGAAAACCAAACGCTACAAATTGCGGTCCGTCGCCGCATTGCATGAATTCAGCCACACCAAACGGAACCTTAGACTGTTACACTTCCGCTTTTCCCAATCTATTTTTCCTAGAGATCCCCAACAATTCCATATACTTGTCAGTGTGGGTGGTATCATCTTGTCTTGTACTGGTTTGTCATTTCACAACTCCCATTGGTATTCTCTTTTATGAAATATTTTATTAATTGTAATAGCATGTTTCAATCAGATCATAGCAATTATAAAACCTTAGCATGAACACAAGGACGATTATTGTCTTCAAAATTTTAATCTTTGTCTACTGAATGCTTTAATTCTCTCTAGGGATCTGAAAGCGGAAAATGTTCTCCTTGGGTCAGAAGGAGCTTGGAAATTATGTGACTTCGGCAGCACTTCGACTAATCACAAGTGCTTTGACAGACCAGAAGAAATGGGTATTGAGGAGGACAATATAAGAAAGCATACTACTCCTGCATATAGAGCTCCAGAGGTTTGACGGATAAACTTTACAGAATTTGGAGTTCTTATAATGACTTGCTACTTTCTAGTTATTAATGCGATATGATTATTCAAACTTTGGTTTTCCACAGATGTGGGACCTATATAGAAGAGAGCTTATATGTGAGAAAGTGGATATTTGGGTAAGAGATTCTATATTATACGTTTTTGGTGAAAAAAAGCTGTATATGGTTTTTTTTTATTTGTCCTTTTTTCAGCTTTCTAGATTTGTGCTAACTGCTTGAATTTATCAATAAAGGTGTAGCAATTACTCAGAGCCCTTTCTAGTAAAAAAAGAAAAAAATCAATGTCAATCATTTTAATATTTAACTAATTATTAAAAAACTAAACCCTACAAATCATTGTGCCATGAATGATAGAAAAAGTAATACAAGTATTAATGTGATTATTCAAAGAAGCAAATCAACATGGACTTTGTAGAGAATGAAGAATTTAGTGTCTTAATGACTGAATATAGTTGCCTACAAATAACATAAATGAAGAATAAAAAATTATATAAATAGTGCAGAGAATCTACATATTTATGGCACTATAACATTCGCCAAGGTAAGTTATTCTCCAAATATAGTCTTTACTTGATATTATTTTCTTAATATGCTAATTTCGCTATCATGTTGGAACATACATGTTTGTTATCTCTAATTGTTACATAAATAATAAGATAGTGTATAACCTAGAGCTTTGGTAACAATTTTCGTCATGTATTTTGCATTGAAAATAGCAATATTCTTTTTGGAAAATATGATATCTCATATGAAATGATTTTCAATTTCAATGTTCTTGGATCGTTCATAGAAAACTTAATTGTTGCCAGTATTAGATTGTAACATTGTTGTCATATTATATTGTTATAACCCAAGTAATTGGAAAACCAAACTCTGCTCAAAGAGTTTGAAAGTGTATCATTTCCAATGTTGAGAGAGCTATAGCATTGTATTCAACCCATGCGTTGGATTTGTCTGCAATAATTATTTTCTTATGTTTTTAGGTGACCCAATTACCTCCAACAAAAATTAAATCTTTTGAAATATACTTATTTTCTTAAACATTGATAATATAATCAACATCAGAGAATGTTGTAATAGTTAAATGTCTAATTTTTTACTCTATATCAACCTTTTTCCAGGAGACCTTTCATTATATCTAAGAATTTGTTTGACAACTTCCTAATGCAATTATTTATGCTATTGCATGTGTTGAATGATAATTTTAACGGTGAATGAAGTGTTTGATTTAGTAAAAATCAAATAAATCAAGTTGCCAACTAACCCTCAGTATCGAGATGGGTCATTCATAGTTTTTCGTTATTAGATGTGGTCTGGGACTCCATAGCGGGTGCTTGTGAGCTTACAACCAGGAATTTCATTTTGTTTAGAAAGATCAATGGTGTACTTTATTTGATAAAGTGATATCATCATTTATTGTATGCAAATTCAACACCTAAAAAATACTTGAGCCATCCCATATTTTTATTGAAAAAACATTTTTGTGAGTAGTGTTTTACCTCAAAGATGCTATTAGAATCATTTCCAATATATAAATTGCCATCAACATAATCATCAAGCATGATAAAGCCATAGATAATATGTTTGATGAAGATAAAAAATAAATGCAATTTGACAAGTGACTTTGCGAAATTGTGAAATGAAGCTCATGGACTATTTTAAGGCTATAACTAGCCTTTTACAGCAAACATATGCAGTCCCCCTTCTGAAAAGTATATGATTCTCCTGCTTGTTTAAGGATATAAATCGCTTCTTACTTTTGATTAAACATATACATAATTGGGCTTACTCTCCATGTCTACTCACAATTTTAGTGTAAAGTACATTTCTTGAGAAACACAACCCATTAAATATGTCATGTCGTGGTTATTTGTTAGAAAAATATCATTTTGGTGATCAAAATATAAGATAAACTTCTTAGGCGGTATGTTGACAATCACAATGGCATATAACCCCGGGTATGGGTGGAATATTATTTGCTTTTTATATTTGTAAGTAAATGGATAAGTTATTAGCTCTATACTATCTTGTCTTGTCTAGCTGCATCATGAGAGATCTCGATGATAGTTTGAGGACAAGAGCATTACTCCAAGTCCTGAAAAAGTTTTGTGGCAGCTTTGTTCCATTTAAATTTCCGGTTCATATAAAGTGACAATGATACAAGAACTACTAATAAACCTAGGTGCATGGAACGTAATGCTCATGGCCTCATGAATAGTGTTAAACCTTGGTAGTTGGAGTATAAAATTTCATTCGCCAGTAGATTTACTTGACTTGGGTTCAACAAAATGCTAACTTTAAAAATTTATACCAAGGAAGTCCACTATAAACATGCGTGAATATATATTGTTAGTTTAGTGAAGAGAGTTTAGTGAAGAGACTCTTGCAAAAAAAAAAAAAAAGAAAAAAGATAGAAAAAAACTTGTATATGTGTTAGATGGGACTTCATAGTCTAGTTTTAAGTCTAAATTTTATGAAAATGGACAATGTAGAAGATGCTACTAAAAGAATGAAGTACATTAGTTATGGCCCTAACATTTCTCTTATACAATTCAAATTTTTTTAATCATTCTTGAATGCATATATGTAGCGTTTATTTTATGGATACTTATTGGAAAAGGTCTCTCTCATTATTGCAACCATCACAACTTGGTCTGGAGGATTTGAATTTCCATGTGAGAGCAGATGGTCGGCTTTGGACGGTGAAATTAAATTTTTATTTTTTTCTATCACTAACAATAAATAAACCAAAAATAATTGAATCAATCACTTCTGAAAAGAAATTAAACTATTACAGTTATAAATTTACCTTCTTGTTTGTTGATCTCACCTTCTATTGTTAACTTCAAGGTGTGAATGAAAGGAAATTAAATTCCTAATTTTTAGTTTCTATCACTAAGGATTAATCACCCAAAAATAATTGAAAATGTCACCTCATAAAAGAAATTAAATTATTATAGTTATAAATTTACCTTTCTGCTTGCTGGTATTGCCTTCTATACACGTTATGTCTTATGTCTCCTTTTTATTCAAAAATTTAACTGAAAATGTTAATTTGAAATAATATTGAGTTATAAACAACCAGTAGATACTTCTACTTCTAAACTACATTAACATAACAAATAATGAAATAATATGCATGTTAGTCTATCAAAGACAAATCAATATAAGATAAAGAATACTTTACTAATCAAATATAATCTTTCAATAAATTTTATAATATTCAATTATATTATATTATATTATTTTTTATCGATATAATTTATTTATACATCTCTCACATGAGCACTATCTAAGTTGTACTAATTAATGTACTTTAATATCAATGATTTTTTTAGCATACATGCATGGGTACCTTAGCGTCTCCAACTAGTACCGTAATGGGGTGAATTCATCACATTCAACATGCACAAACAAACAATATATATAATTCATAAGTTTCACATTCTTCTATTACAATCATTTATAGAAATCAACACGATATTCCACACAAAAAAACTGAGAAAATAATAGTTTATTGCACGCTCAACAATCATTTAACAAGAATACAAAGATAACCACATACAATTGGAGGTAGGCAAGCTCCCCCAATTCTTACAATTTGAGAAGTAGGAAATCTCTCCCAAACCTAAACCTAAGATACAAGACCCAATCTCATGCATAAACCTAACCCTAAATATAATAAGCCTATTTATACCCAATAATAGTAATAATAAAAGACTAAATTTCTCTTTCGCATACAAAAGACCAAATTGCCCTTAGGCTATGCACCAACATAATAATACTCTCCCCAACGATACCTTGTCCTCTAAGTAGGAAAAAGTGAGTGCGCCTCTGCCGTAGATGACTCTATTTCTTCATCTTCTGACTCATCATGCATTATTATAATTTATAATTTTCAATCCTTGCAATGATGCCTTGGGCTAAACTTCTCATCCCACCGAAAACATAACCCCTTTGCTCACTTCTTCTGAATCTCTGTCTCTGTAAGTGCTGAAATGTTGCTCTCAGTCACGACCCATTATTCCTGTCTTGTGCAGTCTCTCTTTGGACTTCAACTGTTTTATCTTTTGGTATCATCATGGTTTTAGCAGTTTGGTACATTACTCAATTCGTACTGCTCTGCTGGTCTTCTTCATATGGTTCTTATCTTCCACCATCTAGGCCAACTCCATCATCTCCCTCAACTCCTCAGGCTCAATAGTCGGAATGTTGCCCATATGTCCGGCTTTAGGCCCTTCATAAAATTTCCGTCCAATCCAGCTTCAAAAAGCCCCCTCAGCCGTCTCGACAATAACTCAATTCTCTTTCTATATTCCATCATAGTCTCCTTTTGATTCAAGGTATAGAATTGGTTGTGTGGGTCTTCTTCTTGAATAACTTAGAATCGTTCCAACAAACAATCCTTAAATTCTTCCTACGAATAGATTTGGTATGTAGTATCCCTCCACTGATATTATGTTAGGGGTTTCCCCTCCAAACAAAGCCCTACTGCCATGAGCTTTTACTCTCCAGTTATCCCATTCACCATGAAACATTGCTTTACCCGATATACTCACCCATGTGCATCTTCCCCCTCGAAAATCAACATTTTCAACTTTCTAACGCAGCTTTCTCCGGTGTTTCCTCCGATGTATCTAGGGTGAAATCCCTCCTTCGATCATAGCCATGCCTCATTCTAGTTTTTCTCTTTCATGTTCCTCTCAACCACTTACATAACCCCTCCATGTCCCGACTCAATGCCCTCCATCAGAAATCTCTAATCCACCCCCCAATGGAGTTGTAGGGGAAAGTTCGTGATGGTGGATATTTTCATCATGTTCCTCACGCTCAATCTCTTTTCCTTTCGATTTAGCAACGGATTTTTTGGTTAATATTTGGTTAGGGTTTGCAAATTGAGCCACCGACAGGGTCTTGGATTGCATTTCATTGAACCTCTTTATCATCTCCTTGAGGCTTTTGAATCAGTTCTCCATTCAGTTCTATATGAAAGAAAACCTCTCGAGAAAAACATTTAATTTTTCATGAAAGAAAACCTCACCCTTATGGTGGCGAACCTTTCGTCAATCCCAGATTTAACTTGACCAATTTCTTCCTCTAATTTCTTCTTCAAATCATTTATTTTTTTGGTTGTCAGTACTCTCTATACAGTTTCATAACTTCTTTACACTGATATAATGAGCCTCCAAATTTTGTACGTGATTTGGATGTGCGTGGAACTCTGAATGCCAAGGTCTCCGAATTCCTGTACAAGGTTCAGCGCTTGGAAGCCACGTGTAACTCCGAAAACTGTGATCTAAATTCATGTATGCAGGTTCGGCAGAACTCCAGTTAAGGAGACGGAAGAAACGAGTCCGTCGCCTTCCCAACTAGCTCAAATTGCAACTGTATTGCTAGGGTTCTATCGTTGCAATCGTCTTCGCAGTTGAGCGCGGCTTTGTAAGCCTCAATCCTCCATCCTAGTTGCACTGTATCGTAGTTGAGTGTCACGATCCCTTCGTTGGCCTTCTCTGCAAAATTCACAAAACGCGACCTGTACCGATAGAGCGCAACAGAAGGAGGAGAAATGGTGGAGTTTCAGAGCCTCCGTTTGTTATAATCCCATTGGAGCCTCAACAACTAGCTCTAATCGCAATTGTATGCGAAAACGACATGGAAGGAGGTTGAAACATCGAGTTTCGGATCATGGTAATTGCAATCCTTCGTCTTCTCCTTGCACTTGATCGAAACTCTGATTCTCAATTGCCCAATCCTTTTGCTTTGAAACCAATTTATTACGATCAGTCGTAGAAATTGACACGGTTTTTTACTAAAAAAATATGGCAAATAATATTTTATTGCAGTAGCAACAACTTAACATGACTACAAAGATAAGCACCTACAATTTGAGAGGTAGGCGATCTCTCCCAATTTCAATTATTCGAGAGGTAGGAAATCTCTCCTAAACCTTAAACTTAAGATACAAGACCTAATCTCATGCATAAACGTAACTTTAAACGTAATAAGTTTATTTGTACCCATTAATAATAATAATAATAATAATAATAATAATAATAATAATAATAATAATAATAATAATAATAATAATAATAATAATAATAATAATAATAATAAAACATTAAATTACCCTTAGGCGTACAAAAGACCAAATTGCTCTTAGGCTAGGCACCGGCGTAGCATCCATGCATCCAATGTCCGTATTTATAAAAAATATATGTAAATGTATTAAGAAGTGTTTAACATATATTTGGATGTGACCAATGCATCTAATAACTTAGTTAAATCATAATTTAATATACAACATCAGTCTGTTTATGCAATCTTCAAATGCATTTAGTTTAGAAAAAACAATGATATTATTACTATAATTTAAAAACATTAGTACTAGCCTTGAAACATAATGACTATCATTTGATTTTTCCCTCTCAACGTCTTTTGTAAAACACTTATATACGAATAGAACATTAAACTTAATTAATCATTGTTTACCTTTTTTTTCATTAAAGTGCGTCCAATGCTCACAACTTATTAAGATTATACTTTTTTTTTTTTATTTTATCATTATTATTGAAGTTGTATTAGATCTTATATTGAGGAAAGTGTCAAAATGGTCCGCTAACTTTTTGTGTTAGTGGTTGTTTTAGTACCAAGTGTATTAAAATGTCAATTTAGTCCCAAACTATCTTAATGGGGGCTAAAAGAGTCCTCCTTGGACTATTTCAACCTATATTAAGGGGCTAATTTGGCATTTTTATAGACCCTATGCAAACTCTTTATTCATCTTATATTTATAACTTTTTCAGCAAGATCCTTATATTTTGAACATATACTAAATTTTTATTTAATATTCTAATTTATTCTTTTTTTCAGCATTAAATTTTTTCTATATTTTCATAACTTACTGTTATTATTATTATTATTTATGTAACCTCTCACTAATTATGACTTTATTGATACTTTATTTCTAAAATTATTTGATTTATTTATTTAGAGAAAACTAGCATTCTACCTAATACTTTTATAAAAAAATATTTAATAAATCATATCACTTCTAAAGCTTGATTTTACTAAAGAATTATAATTCTAATAATTAGCCATTTCTTTTCGTAATTTCTTTCGATTTATTAAATTATCTTACTATCATAATTCGATAGAAATAAAACTTTTACTAGATTAATTCTAATAATTATTATCATCATTATTATTATTTTTACTAACACTAATAAAACTTCATAATAAATTGGTCATATTAGAGTTCAAAGCATATAGTATTCTATAATAAGGATATGGAGACAAATTATTATAGAAAGAAGCCCTAACCTTATCATAGTCTATCCATATTTTGTTTGACCCGCACACATCCGTTGTTCGAGCTCCACTAGAAACTCGGTTTCTAACTCACTACTCAAGCTTGCTTGCTCCTATAACTCCAGTTCCAATCTGCATTTCGAAGTTTGCAAGAAAGCTGCATGTGTTGATCGCTCGTGTTTTGACTCGAATTTGCAATTTCCTTCCTATCCGGGAGTATGGTGTTCATCTAGTGGCAAGCCTTGCTCGACACACAAATCACTTGCACACTCGACAATATCCTCCAATCTATCTTTGCTCGCACAACACCACCATGCCACTCCCTCATTGGAGCAGCTCAGTGATCACACACGTAGATCCTCCTTCAATCTCTTTTTTGCTCTCACTTGCTTTTTGCTCTCTGCTTTGTTCCTATAGCTCGCCTCTCCCGATCAAATTTGATCCACACAGTCCATCCCCTGCACTCTGGTTTGTTCCTACGCGAGAATGAAGAGAACATGAGGATTCATAAAATAAATATTGAATAGTTGGAACAAGGCTAATGATGATGATTATGATGTTACCATGGTTCTTATCTTTTTTTGATGGGGAGCAAATTTCCAAGGGATAGGCTCTCCTTGATGAGCACTTTATTAAGTCACTTGTGTAACTTCCACTTGAATTCAACAAGCTTTGTAAGTTCAACCTATTTTGTGACAGATTTGATTAAGATGACATGAGATTAGATTTATAACATGTAGAATACTTTTAAGAGGTGGAAGCTCACCAAGTTGATCATTGAATTGTAAAACTTAGGATTTTGATACAATTTTTGGAACATTTTTAAGTAGAAAATAGGATAAATTGGGTCTCAATAGCGACCTAATCACATAATTATTCCTAAAACTAAACATTTTCAAATAAGTACCTACACAATATGTGGAGCTGCTACTATTGCTCTAGTAGAATTTCCCTTAAAAGTTGGAATTTTATTATGAGTACTTTGCTCTTTGGGAATTCCAACACAATTTTCTTTTCTTTTTGCCTAGTGAGTCATCCATAACATTTATTTTTTAAATGGCACACCAGATGTAGTTCAAACAAGTAGCATATTGAAGGTGTGCATCTTAGGAGTGATAGCCATAAATGTCTCACCAACTCGAGCAATCTTCTAAGATTGAAAATGATATTGTATTACTGCAGGCATTTTGGGGTCTAGGGTTTCATAATATAGATTTAGGATTAGTTGCTCACTATCCCACACAGAAAATCATATATGCAGTAAAAAAAAAAAAACTTCTAATTTGGAAAATTATGCATCACGATGAAAATAAAAAATTAATGAATTTTGTGCAAATGATAATCTATAGTACTCATCAAATAGTAATCATACATAGAAATTTAGGATCATAAAAAAATCACAAATATGATTGGAAGAACTCATTGCAATTGTAAAAATTTAAATTGTACCAAAGTTTAAAATATTCATTCAAACAAACTAAGTACTTACCTATTAGAGAATATAAAATAGAACAAGGAAAAAAAAATACTAAATAACAGTCTAGGCCTCATGCCAATATAAAGAGATGCTACAAAAGATTCACATCTAACAATCACTTAAGCACAAAGAGGAAACAAATACTCAAGAAATATTATTCTAGAATTTTTTCTAACAATTCTTTAGATATTCTTTTATGATTGTGAGATTTTCCCTTAATTTGATTTTGTTATTGGACACCTGAGTCATGAATTGCATAGAAAAATCACATCAAGCACATGTGGAAGACTTGCAAAATTATCATAGCAAGTACATAAAATAACAGCACACAAATGGATTTTCAAATTGTACCTTGCTACAGTATCCAAGGGGAATCAAATCAGTAGCATACATGGAATTTGATAACAAACCTTGGTAGTAGAAATTGCTAGACATAACTTAAGTCACACTTGGATGGTAGAGTATGAAAGTTGCTTCAATCTGCATCGTGAAACATCTATTATGAAGAATTGAACCTTTAATATTTTCAAGAAAGTATGAACATAACTACCATGCTTTTCATGCTACTGCACAAGACAGTTTTGATATCCCTCATTTGTAATGGACACAATTTCATCTTATAATATTATTTTTTGAACAAAATGCAGGTTATTATCTAGGAAAGAGTTAGATGTGAATTTCAAAGGAGGGGATGGATTAAGTGAAGAATTTATGTCATTTTTGGTCGATTTTAGAAATATTGTCAAGAAATATATTAAAGATTAATAAATGAACTTCACGGGATTTTTAATTTAGAAGTATATATTCTAATGTATTGTAACTAATCTTTGTTTAGCGGTTAATTTCTTGAAATTGTCTAAGAAATCTTTCAACTTTAAACAATCCTTTATCTTATCATCTAGTTCGGATTCATATATCTTTTATCCACATCAACATTACATTTATAATTACCATAATTAGTAGTCTATTTTTTGGAAAATATCTAATTTCTTTTGGAAGTTTAGGTTTAGCAGTGATATCATACTTTGATATGAGACTCAAATTTTATCTTTTACTCAATTTTAAGTTTAGATTCAAGAGCTTAGACTGACATAATTGATGATTTGGATTCAAAAGATTTAAAGGTGAATTCATATTGTAATTACAAATCATTTCTGACCTACATCCTTAAAAGAGTATATATGAATTACACTTTATGCAATTAGATTGGATTTGATTATGCACTTGTATGTGTGGATTTGACAACAAGAAAGGAGTTGCTAAAGTTTTCTTTAAGGAATATTATCCATATATGCTTTAAACCTAATCAGAAATTAGTTATATTATTCCTCAATATCTAAATTGTACAAGTTAACATAAAGTTTTCTTGCACTGAATTACATCTTAATTCATCTTTAATTTGTTGCTTAAGACCGTAAATATAATAGGTAATAAAATAATATTAGTCTAAGGAAAATAAATTATTTTTCTTATAATATTTAAATAAATCATAGTTATATTATTTATAATTTATAAATTAATCTTGTAACCGTTCCTTATATTCTCTGAATATCAAATACTGTTCTCTAAATTTATGTTTGTGTTAGCTCATATACCTGTGTAACATTTTACTAGAAAATTAAGCAGATCATTTTTTTTTCAAGAATACGATATATTATAGCTTCAAAGAAATTTTACAAGTTAATGATCCATTTTGAAGATTTCTCAAGATTATTACTCCCATTTAGTGTAGGAAAATAATTATGAAGCCTGTGATAGTCACATAGGAATTTTTTTTTGAACCATAACTAATTTAATTTTGTTTAGATTACATCAAGCTATTATTTTGTTGGTTGTCCCAGTTTTATGTCTTATTTTTATTTGGACCTAAGCTTTGATATCAAGTCTGATAAAGAAGTCCTAGAGTTTAGGTTTCCTAATGCACTTCTAGGATGATATTCCAAAAGTCATGCTTAAAGGTTAAATTCAGTCATAAACTTCTAATTTAGACATTGATTTGCCTAAAAATTTGAAGTGCACAACCCGTGCAAATGATAATTTAGTAGCTTTATTAGTAGTTGTATAAATCACCAGTAGAAAGTTAGGGTCATATAAAAGTCATATGTTCACTTGGAAAATCACGACGCTATTAGAAAAATCAAATTCAATCACCTTTGAAAATAATCAATACCTTGAGAAAATAGATTGCATAGCGTAAGGAAGAAATGGTACCAAATAACAATCTGTCTCACATTGGAGCATGGAGACAAATTGCTCCAAATGTTGAAAGCCGACATGTTAGAAATACTTGCATCCAATGAGTACTCTAGCACAGAAAATAAAATGCTGAAAATAAATATTATTTGAATTATTGTATTTTTACAGGTTTAGTGTCTTCTATTCATAATCATTAGTTTTTTTTTCTCAATTTCAATTAGATAGAGTCGATTGCCTAAGTCACGTATTCCACAGTAAGATTACAACAAACTCGAGAAAGGTTTGCAAGTGGATCTAATGACATGCAGAAGCCACAAATCACAGCTTGTTATTAGTACACATGGAACCAAATCGGCATAATTGAGTTGGAATTCCCATAATAAGCTGCAATAATAAAAAATTGCTAGTCAAGGTCTATGTCATTACATGGGTACTAATGAAATAGAATTGCATCATTGTAGTTTTAGTTTAATCCACTCGAAGGCAGCTTTTGCGATTGCAGTCATGAAACTTGAATTATTAATATTACATTTCCAAAATGGTTATGGGTCATGGAGTCTATGTTAATCAACCTTCATTGTGAGTTGTGAGTTTGTAACCAGAATTAGAGAATGCGGCCTTCCTATTTAGCTTAACTCACATTATTACAATTTTACTCGAAGCCATATCTAGTCTATCATTTATTTGATTTGCCATTTTCTTATTTGTTGTCAACTATGTTAAGATTATCATTGTCTTTGGCATTATGTCATTATGTGATTATGTCATTTGTTATTATGTTATGCCTCTTTATCATTATGATTACATTGGTAGTATGATCCTTGTTAGATGTTCTTATTTTCATGAATGACTACAGATTAAATGAATTAAACAATTATCTATTTAGAAGGATAGAGCCGGTTATCTTTTTATATTTTTTATTATGAACATAGATTTTGAATGATCAATATTTATATTACTAAAAGACACTTTTTAGATACTTTTTACAAAATCAATAATCTTAGTTACTCTAAATCTTGATCATTCAATTTTGGAATGGATAATAAAAGATATGTGAGGATAAGTGACTCTATCCTTCTTAGTAAATAGACTACTTGTTTAGGGAGATAGTTACACCACCCCATCAACAAAGATGGATGAATATGATTTGAAATTGCTTTAAGTTCTTAGAATTTAGAAGTTTTAGCTGCTTTAAACTTTATTCATTCAAATATGTTGCTAGATGGTGCAAGACATGAATGGAGAATGTACTAATATCCATTTTGAAAGATAGAGCTATTTATCCTCACCTATTTTTCATTCTCCATCTTAAATTTTGAATGACTAAGATTTAAGATACCTAAGAGAACCTGTTTACTTTTTTTCTATCACAGTTTCTATCTTTTAGCTATTAAAGATATGTAAGGACATGAGCTGGGTGTAGTTTTTCTTTGTTGGATGGTGTGTGATGTACTACATGAATGGAATGCTATCCATTTAGTGTATTTAAACTACTTATCCACAACAAAAATGTATGGCCAATGTTTTAAAATTGCAAATTCTTTGGAAATGTAAAAAATCAGCTAAATTTTAGCATTCAAATACATTTATGGATGGTATAAGATACTCCATTTAGAAGGATTGAGTTATATATTCTCACACATATTTTCACCATGCTTGTCAAATAATGACTAAGATTTGAATTAACAAACTTTCTTTTAGTTATTTTGCCCGAATGTGAAAAGTGGAAAGTTGCGTTAGGTAGTCGACAGCCTGCGTAAACTTGTCGAAAAAAAATCATGACATGAATCATTTTGATCATTGTGTAAGTGCTAGGGCGTCCCCTGGAAGCGACACGCTGTATAACCTGAATATTGTGAAAAGTGTGCAAGGACCGCTATACCGGCGCCCGGGTGTAGTGTTAAATAAAGTCCACATTACGGGCGTATGCGGGTAATGTAGTCCATGAAACTAACCCATGAAACTAACGAAACTAATATTAGGATATGATCTTGAAATATAGGTACTCTCAATGGTAAATTAATAGAATTAGTTGATATTATGATTCATAAGAAAATTAATATTTTATGTATTCAAGAAACAAAGTGGGTTGGAGAAAAGACTAAGGAGATTGATAATTTATGTTTTAAATTTTGATATTCTGGTAAGAGTCACACTATAAATGATGATGGAGAATTATTTATATGCTATTAATTTTAGTTTTTGTAGACATTTTGTAAAAATTAATAGAGTTGGAGATG
>NW_018219470.1:7179-9091 GCF_001263595.1 Phalaenopsis equestris | reverse complement strand
TTTTGGAGTAACTAATGAAGAAGGTAGAGCTATTTTAGATTTTACTTTAGCGTATGATTTTGTTATTACTAATACTTTATTCAAGAAAAAAGATGAGCATCTTATTACTTATAAGAGTGGATGTAATAAAACACGAATTGATTTTTTTTTTATGAGAAGAAGAGATTGTCGCGATTGTAAGGTCATTCCAAGTGAAAATTTAAGTGCCCAACATCGTTTATTAGTTCTAGATTTTAAGATTAAGAGTTGTAAAATAAAGATTGCTAGAACTCATCATCGTAGAATTAGATTGAGAAACTTAAAAGACAAATAAAATTATTTTTATGTATAAAATTCAAGATTTCAAAATTTGGGATATTCATGAAGAAGCAAATATTATGTAGGATTAAGTAACATACACTATTAAACAAGTAGCAATGAACATGTCAGTAGAGTGGTAGAAGATTTCAAAAATATTCATGTCAGCTACGGTTTTAGAGTGATTAATAAAGAATGTAGAGTTATATTAGATTTAGCTTTTGAGTTTAATTTTGTTATTACTAATGTTTTTATTCAAGAAAAGAGATGAGCATCTTATTACTTATAAGAATGGATATAATAAAACACAAATTGAATATTTTCTTATGAGAAGAAGATATCGTTGAGATTATAAAGATTGTAAGATCATTCTAAGTTTATGAAAAAAATACAATCGACATAAGTTATGAAAATATTCAACATAGGTGGGTGAGTCGTTCTGATAAACTTTTTAATAAATTTTATGAAAAAACAATCGACCATAGTGATCTTAATATCATTTAATAATAATATAACATTTCATTTTTACCATCGCATTAGTAAAAAAGAAGTTGAGGAAACTTTAAAGAAAACTAAGGGTGGAATGTCTGTAGGACCTGATGATATCCCAATTGAAGTGTGGAACTATTTAGGAGATTTAGGAGTTTCTTGGCTTATCAAACTCCTTAATAGTATTTTAAAAACTAAAAAAAATGCATAAGGAGTGGAGGAATAGTATTTTGGCCCCCATTTTTAAGAATAAAGAGGATGCAGAAGAGTGTGCAAATTATAGAGGATTTAAGTTGATGTGACATACTTTAAAGTTATGGGAAAGGGTAATTGACTATAGGTTAAAACGTATTACAAATCTACTATGGAAGCTATACATTTATTAAGAGGTTTGATGGAGAAGTTCAAAGATAATGAAAAGGATTTACATATGATTTTTATTGATTTAGAAATAGTTTACAATAAGGTTCCAAGTGATATCCTTTAGAGAGTTCTTGAGAAGAAAAGAGTTGATATGACTCATATTCAAGTCATTAAAGATATGTATACAAGAGTTGTTACTTGTAATCGAACCAAAGGATGATTTACCAAATATTTTCCTATTTCTATTGATTTACATCACGGATCGGCTTTAAGCCCATATCTTTTTGCTTTAGTTATGGATGGTCTTACTGGACACTTACAGGAAGATGTACCTTGGTGTATGCTTTTTGCTGATGATATCCTTCTCGCAGATAAGATGAGAGAAAAAGCTCAGAAAAAAGTTGAAATATGGAGGTCTACCTTGGCATCTAAAGGCCTTCATTTGAGTAGAACTAAAACTGAATACATGGAATGTAATTTTAGTAGTAGTAGCAGCTCTAGTGACAGAAGTGTAAATTCGGGTGATCAAATTATTAAAACTTGTGATCGATTTAGGTATTCGGGTTTATTGTTCAAAGCGATGGTGGTATAGATGGGGGTGTTAATAATAGAATTCAAGTTGGTGGTTGAAGTGGAGGAATGCTTTGGGCTTATTGTGTGATAGAAAAGTGTCGCTTGGACTAAAAGGAAAATTTTATAAGATGGTGGTGAGACCTGCAATGCTCTATGGCTTTGAATGTTGGCCTTTAAAAGAGAAGCATAA
>NW_018219470.1:0-6798 GCF_001263595.1 Phalaenopsis equestris | reverse complement strand
TTGTTGTTGTTGTTGTTGTTGTTGTAAAATTTAAAATAGATGATGGAAGATGCCTATGGACAGGCCTTCTTTCCCTTTTTAAGGATGCAAGAATCTATTTGTATTTGTTTGTGAAACATCTATTGGCTTTGCTCGGCATTTCTGTACCCCAACACATATCTCATTTGCAGCCATAAATCAAATTAGACCATAAATAACTGATTTGATTTATTTAATTGGTCGCAAACACTGACTTATGCACAAATAATGGAAACTTCAGGCATTAAATGACCTAATTACTATTTCATTTAACAAACCTGTATGCCTTCCTGAACTCATATAGCTACTAATATATTCAAATCTTCCATATTACCGACTGGAAATATATAGCAATGATGCTACACAATTAATCTTCATTTGTTTTTCACTCAAGTTGGTAGAAATTGAATATTTTATCCATTTATAAATATTAACTAGCACATTCAAATCTACAGGCTCTTGGGTGCCTGCTCTACAGAATATGCTATTTCAAATCAGCATTTGACGGTGAATCAAAACTTCAGATCTTGAATGGGAACTTTCGTATCCCAGAGTTGCCAAAATACAGTGCTTCTTTAATTGGCTTGATCAAAGACATGCTTCAGGGCTCTCCCAATGATCGACCAGACATCACTCAGGCAAGGGCTTAGCTTGATTGGCCATTCATCTCCATGAATCTCTAGGTTAGTTAGATGTATGCATCTGCATTAGCATGATGGATGCAATGCATCCTTCGGTCATTCACTAATGGCTGAAGTCCTTCAGCAGGTGTGGTTTCGTGTCAATGAATTATTGCCGGTGGAGTTGCAGAAGCATTTACCTGACCGTGCTGAACCCGTTAATGTGAGCCCAGATGTGCATAATGAAGGTTTGGTTCTTTTATCTGTTTTTGTAGCTTAAGTGCAAGCATTAAAAATTCATTCCTTTCCTTTTTGCCAATAATTTTCCTAAGGTCCGGCTTGCGAAACGTGTCAACTTAATTTTACTCACTAGAAATGACCCCTATTAGTGGGTACATGAGCCGAGTTTGAGCGAGCCTAGTGTTTGTTCGTGTTCAGCTCATTCAAAATTGTTTTGGTCCAAAATAGGCTCGTGTTCGAAATGGCCTGTGAATATCATTTTTATTTTTGACTCGATTCAAATTTGTTTGTTTGTTTCAATTTGTGTTCACTTCAAAATTAATTTGAATTATTTAAAAGCTAAAAATTTAACATTTTTTTAAATACAGCATAAAAAATTAATTTAAATATATTATAATAATAATATTTATTTAATTATTTAATTAATTCGAGCTAAAATGAGCCAAACACAATGAAACAAAACTTCGTTCATGTTCAACTAGTTTATAAATCGAGCTCAAAAAAACAGTTTATGTTTGACTCGCTTAATTAATGAATGAATCGAACACGAGCTACTTGATGAGTTGAACATGAGCTGTTTATAAATGAAGAGCTTTTTTGACAGCCCTACCTATTGTAGACATAACAATTTACTTTCTTTTTGGCCTTGTATATGTGGTTTTTTTGGTACCAATCCCCTGTTATTTTTCGTCTTTACCCCAACATAAGAAACAGTACTGATATAAATTTGCAGGCAGTCCCAACAGGATTCCTGTTAAGCCAAGAAGAAGCCCCCCTCCTCCACCTTCTTTCAAAGAAAAGGGTGGTAATAGCTCGCCTCAACCTCCAATGGTAGGTGCGAGTGGGAATCACATGGGTGCATTTTGGTCTACCCAGTTTGCACAGGATTCACAAGTTGTGGAGGACAAGGGTCCATTATTTGATGAAGAACCAGTGAGTCAAACATTGAAGAATACTCAGATCAACCAAGGAAGAACCAGTTTTTCTGTGGAACAGCGAGCTCAGCCTTCACAGACTGGCATCTACAAGGGGGTTGAAGATGGCCGAACCGAGGACTTCAAAATAAGATCCTCTCAGGAAAACAAAGCAACCTTCCAAAATGAGTCATTCCGTGCTTTTGTTGGTGATTTTGATTCAAATATGAACAATAACATTACCAAATCAAGAAGGGAGGAGGTGTTGGAGGCTGAGATGGGGAAACTGAAGGAGCAACTTAAACAATCTAACCTGGAGAAAGCAGAAATAACATCCAAATATGAAAAGCTCTCTTCCATTTGTCGCTCGCAAAGGAAGGAGTTACAGGAGCTAAAGCTAGCTTTAGCTGCATTGAGCCCACCATCAGTAAAAGACTCTCGGAGTCACGGCTTTGGAAACTTGGAGTCTGACACCCAGGTATAGGTTGTATTTCCATTTTATTTAACTTTTTTATCAGATCCTTTCATTAATGGGGCATTTACATACACTCCACAGAATTCTTAGCATTTACATACCTAACACTGGACATTCAAATTTACTTGCATACCGCCCAAATCTTTAACATCACATCAAAAATATCACTTTCACTACCTTTATAAAACACCTTTTCATGCTTAAGTTTATTATACCAAGGTTTTATAAGTGTAAATATCAAACTTTGGGTGTTAGATACATACATTAACATTTTTTGTGGTAGGTATGTAAATTTCCCTAAATTTTTTTCTTGACGCCGTTACAGTCACGGGAAAAGATTGAAGGATCTTTGTTGGATCTCCAGCAGGGAAAACTTACCAGCACCATTTCCCCAAACCAAGGTTCCAAACCATGGCAGGCTTTCGCAGACGAGCCAAATGTGCAGCTTCTTCCCAAAACAAGACATTCGAAATCTGTCAGGACAATGAATGGACGTCCCAACAACAGCAAACATCCTGAATCTAGCCTAACCCTGGATGAATGGGGCTTTGGCCAGGATAGCTTCACTGCATCTCCTTCCTCAAGCTCCGAGACATCCAGTTCTCCCGCTATCGGAAGTTCTTCGCAGCGCTTTGCAGCTGCCAAAGCCAAGAAGGTAGAATCCAGCCAACCTGCTGGATGGGCTGGTTTTTGAAGTGTTTTTTCTGCTTATTGTTTCTGTTGTCCTTGCCAATGCCTTGAGCTATCCTTTGGTGGTGTAATCAAAACAGAATGAGAAGATAAAGAAAGTAAAGTATTATGTTCTTCCACAGTACTACATTTGTATCAGTTTTGGTCAGAAAAATGGCCTTTGTGGCTTTGCCCGAGATCAGTTTGTTCTTTAAACTGTAAGTTCGGGAGCAAGCTGTGTCCATTAAGACTTGTTAACTCGGTTGTTGGGCTGAACTCAAGTTGAAGTTATGGGAAATTATGTCGTGGTATATAATATCAATGAGGCCTCTAATATGGAATTTATGGAATAAGTCTCCTTTATCTCAATATCTGGGCTGTTGCAATTGCTGGGAATTGTGTTTACAGTAACTTGAGATCTTGAAGTTGTGATAAAAAAGTATCTTGTCAGTATTTCTAAAACAGATTAGAAGAATGTTTAAAGTTCAATCATAATTTGGAAATGTTTTGATCAAGGTTAGAATAAGATTTGATCAATAATGTAAGCCTCGTTCAAATGAGTTATAGCAAAGATGGAGGTTCTTATTAAAATTCAAGCAAGATTAAGTTAAGGTTTGAATATTGTTTGAACATGGTACAAATATGATTCGAATTTATAACACTGCATTCACTATCTCTTTTGTAGCGGACTCATTTGAGCTGTCCTACCATCTACAGATGTCTGCTGTAAGCAAACATGTAACTAGACATTATACTACTGAGGTCATGTATATAGCTGGATTGTGATAAAAAAATTTCAGTTTAAAGTTAATCAAATTATTATATTGAATATTATAGAAAATGATAAAATCTATCATTATTGAATTTTATATCAATCAATATTTAAATATGATGTTGAAGATCAATTATAAGATGGCTTAGACATTTTTTCCTTTTTTAGAAATAATTTTGAAGCATTGATACCATTGGGTGTTGAAATCAGGGATGATATTTAATGTTGATCGATATAAAATTCACCTCAAACCTTACCCGAACTTGATCCAAAATTTACCCGACATGACCCGAACCGAACCCGATCTGAATCAAATCCAACCAAGGTCCAACCCCGATCTAATACAGGTCAACATAGGTCCAACCCAAGTCAACCCAGATCCAACATAGGTTCAATCTAAGTTAACCTAGTCCAACCTAGGTCAACCCAATCCAACCAAGTCTAACTCAGGCTAACCCAGATCCAACCCAGGCCAACTCAGGTCAACCCAAGCCAACGCAAGTCAACCTAAGGTTCAAATCAATCGATCCTACATTGTACCCAAGTCAAGCTCAATTTTGAGCTGGCCTCAGCTGAAATCCCAACCAACCTCAGTTCATTCCCAACCTAGGTTTAATCTAGGCTAAATTAATGTTTCAAATGTTATGTTGTTTTATATGTAATGTCACTTGATGTTCAGTTTCATGTTCCACACTCCATGTGCAGTTTCAATAAAAATAAAAACAACAAAAAATGGATAAAATAAAAAGGATGAGGAGAACCTCTTACAAGATGGTTCTTTCCACAAATGTCTAATCTAAAAATAAAACCAAAGCATTGAACTGAGAAAAATCTTGTTTTTTCTCATTGATCGATAAACATTAGAATTGAAACAAATCACAAACTAAATATTGAACCACCAAATAACATTTAAAACACACAAGCATAAAGAAGAAAAATTAAACCTAAGCAGATTTGGCACATAAACCCTAGGTTAGCTAAACTTGACACAATAATCGAGGATCATACACATACCCTTGGTTAGTATAAGTTACCCTAGTTAATGCTCAGAACTAGGACATATAAAACAAACAACTTACCCTCTGAGACTAGAGGGAATGCCTTAGTATGAAGTAACTCATGGTCACTGACGAAGGCATTTTAAAAAAGCCTTAAAACTAAGAAACCCTCCATATGCCATGATCATGGCGCTCAATAAAGATTTATGACTATGAGTTGGTTATAGTCGAATGATATCAACATGCCCGAGATAGCAAAAAGTTATGGGCATCCTAATGAGGGACATTATTCACAAAGTCTAGGTTAGTCTGCGTACTTGGATTCTTAGAGTAGCTATGAGTTGGTTATAGTCGAATGATATCAACATGCTCGAGATAGCAAAAAGTTATGGGCATCCTAATCAGGGACATTATTCCCAAAGTCTAGGTTAGTCTGCCTACTTGGATTCTTAGAGTAAGGGTTTTCTAGAATTAGGAACTCACTTCCATTTAGAAACCCTTTCTGCGTGACTTTTTCCTTCAGTGTAAGAAATTTGACAACTTCAAACCAATCAAACTAATTGTTCTTGATCTCGTCCCTTGATCTTATTTGATCAATCAAGATTCACTACCAAACATTTTCTAAATTCTTCAAAATAATCTACTTGGGAAAGCATTCTTCCCTGGACGGTTAAATCCCCTTGTCTAGCTGTCATAAAATTATAAGTTCTATGCACTTGAGCATAATTCTTCCAACTTGAATCTTGTCATCACTTTTAATAGCTCAATTATGGAAGTCCAACCTTATAATCTGAATAGTATAAATCATTATATTAATTGAGAGTTTTCTTCAAGGTTCACAGTTCTGGAGATATAATTAACTATGAGGGCTTGCCCTTGTAGAGAACCCGGTCCCAAAATAAAATAAACATTACCTTACACCATTTAGATAAGGAAAGAAAACCCTAGTTCTGTAGACATACAAAGGAATTCATCATTTAGATGATTAGGCTCATTTTAACGTAGTATTTCCTTCCCTTCAAATGTATACTATTCTTCAAATGTCACACTAGTTCATTTAGATAGTAGTCTTCCGAAAGTTCTATGGTTGGTGGTGACAAGAAAATATCCTCACCAAGGCTTTTTTCTAGTAACTTCACTGAGGAATTTTGTTCTCTTTATATTTTTTAACAATTAAGTTATCAGTAGTATTTTTATCTCTTACAAATTTAAACTACTCATCTTCTCCTTGGACTTTCCATTATGAAATGGGTCTATTGAACTTACTGATTTTTGGGTCTCACCCCGCATCTTTAATCTTCAAATTAAATCCAGTCTCAATTTCATTAAAAATTTTAAAGATTCTACACTTGACTCTCTTTTGATATCTTTCCTTTACCCCATTACAGGAAAGATGTCTTCTAAATTCATATTCTCCCTTAGAAATGAAAGTAATATAGTATTTGATCAAAGTCATATGAACGGTTGGTCCTTGATCAAGTTTGGGATGAGAATTGATAGTTTGAGTTTTTCAACAGTAGAACCTTGAATCAATGATAACAAACATCCTTCATTACCCTTTGACGTCAAATTAGAAGTAGCTTTTTCATTGTTGAAAAAAAGAGCTGTTTAAACGTCCATTATTGTGATCGTCATTGCCAGTCTTTAGTGTTCTGAAATGATAGAAATCAGAAAATCCCCTAATTCAATTTTTGATTTGCTCAAAACACCGATAATTTTAAAGTAGACCCATCTAACAAAGTGACTCCATCACTAACTAAGAAGCAATTATGAAATCAAAATAGGATGGTTCATGAGAGAAATACATGGGCAACGAAAGACATATACACTTCTGAATTTGATTTACTAGAAACCTCTCACTTTTTGAGTGGAAGTAGATTTCATTCAATTTCTGCCGCATAAAGGGAGGAAAGCATCTGTAATATAATTTTCACCTCCACCCCTAGTAGAAAAAAGAGAGAATCCAGTGTAGCTCGACTCTACAGAATATTCAAAATGTAGCAAAGCAAGAAGGATCCCCTATCGTAGAAATCCTTCAAGCTATGGGAGGTATTATCTCATAGGAAGAGAAAAGAAAGATCCTAAAACATGA
>NW_018219469.1:0-1290 GCF_001263595.1 Phalaenopsis equestris | reverse complement strand
GAGCCCTCTTGGCCCAAGTCAATGACAAGGTTAAAGAAAACACACTCTACTATTTGAGTCGTCATCTGATACCGAAGGAAGTAAGGTATCCACCTATCGAGAAACATTATTTGGCATTAATTTTCACCACCCAAAAGCTTAGAGATTACATGCTCTCTCATAAGATCACCCAAATTTCAAAATTTAACCCGTTGTAATATTTGATGACCCGACCAACACTCTCCAGACGTCTAGCAAGACGTTTAATGATCTTATTACAATTTGATATAACTTTTGTTCCCCTCCGTGCTATTAAGGGATAGATTTTAGCAGACATTCTCGTTGTACACCCATTGCCAGCTAGGTCCCCTCTCAACGACAAGTTACCAGACGAGAAAATACTATAAATGGAATTCTCCAGCGCGCAGTGTTGGGAAATGTTCTTCGACGACGCTTCTTCAGCCAGAAAAGACAAAGGATCAGGCGCAATCAAAGGATCAGACACATTCATATCAGGAAAAGCAGGGATCGGTTTGATCTTTATCATGCTAGATAAGAGTATGTTGTAGTTCTCATACCACCTGACAGAGCCGTGCACCAACAATGAAGCAGAATATGAAGCCCTAATCACCATATTGGGATTGACAATCTCAATGGATATAAGGAACATTCCCATTTATGACGACTCACAACTCGTCATCCAGCAAATCGTCGGTCAATACAGGATTCTAAAACCAAGATTAGCGGAATACCATTAGTACACGATAAAACTACTGAAATAGATTCCTAATGTGACTTTCTACCGGATTCCTCAGGGAAATAATGCCCATGCCGACGCTCTAGCAAAACTCACTAAGGAGCTGACATGTCCCCTAGAGGATTCCATTGAAATCATCGTACAAGGAAGACAATTTTTGTCTCAAATTAACCTTGAAACTCTACACAAGCTTGGGAAAGAAAAGGAAACGATGATTTCGGCTGGAGAGATTAATGAAGATTGGCGCAAGCCATTAATAGAATATTTGCATAATGGAAAGCTGTCAGAGGACAAGTCTGAGGCACATCACATTACAAAAATGGCTATGTATTATGCGTAGGTGACTTCCTCTACAGAAGATTCTTCGACCAAATGTGGCTATGTTTTTTGAGCAGAGCCAAGGCACATAATATTGTTAAAGAAGTACAAGCCAGATTGTGTGGCGCTCAACAGTCAGGGCCGAAGATGAAACTAAAAATCAAAAGGCTTGGATATTATTGGCTAGTAATGATGTCTGAATGCATGGATATAGCCAGAAGATGTCACCAGTGTCA
>NW_018219468.1:26808-27544 GCF_001263595.1 Phalaenopsis equestris | reverse complement strand
GATGTTCGATTGCATGGATACAGCAAAAAAATGTCGCCAATGCCAGATACATGGAGTGTTGTTACACTAACCACTGAATTTTCTACACCAAACTATTGCCTCGTGGCCATTCGAGTGTTGGGGTACGGACATAGTGGGTCTGACAGATCCTCCATCCTCCAAAGGACATAGATTCATACTTGCAGTGACAAACTACTTCTCTAAATGGGCAGAGGTAGTTCCACTATGAGAGGTTACAGCTCAGCATGGCCAACAGTTCTTCAAAGACCAAGTAGTTTACCGTTTTGGTGTACAGGGAAGAATTAGAATTATCTCTAATAACGGGACAACTTTCAAGAGCACAAAAATCAACATGCTGAGCTCTTGAAGTACAATCGGAGGATGAAGTATAATTATTATCCTAAAGCAAATGGGTTAGCTGAAGCCTTCAACAAAACTCTTGTACAAATTTTGAAAAAAATACTCAATGAAAATAAGCAATAGTGGCACAATAAAGTGCTAGAAGCTCTGTGGGCCTACCGAACAACGTTCAGAACTCCTACTCAATGTACACCTTACATGCTCGTATACGGGTCAGAGGCTGTATTACCACTAGAAATACAGACTCCGTCTCTTAGAGTCGCCATTGCTAATCAACTTACAGCCGAAGAAAATGCAAAGCTCAGACTGGAAGAACTTGAAAGTCTTGAAGGAAAACGCCTACAAGCACAACAACATCTGGAGCTATATCAAGCAA
>NW_018219468.1:24855-26798 GCF_001263595.1 Phalaenopsis equestris | reverse complement strand
GGTTCACCCAAGGACATTTAAAATTGGTGACCTGGTCCTTGTTCTCAAAAGACCTATTCTTGCACATCGCAAGATATGTGGAAAATTTGAGCCGACTTGGGAGGGACCATTTGTCATTGAGAAGTTCTACGCTAGAGGAGCTTACCAACTCATCAATTCTCGAGGAGAAAGGTTTATGCTTCCAATAAATAGACGATACCTAAAGGCCTACTATGCGACATGAAGACGCTTGCCGCTGTTAGTTTGCCGCGTACATGTGAAAATTTTTGTGAACTTCAGATAGTTCTGGGGTTATTTATATGGCCTAAAAAGTCTATGACTAGATAAAATTTTTTTTTTAATAAATATCAAAATTTAATGAAAATTCTTAGTATCGCATATTACATCCGCCATTTTCTACATATATACTAACAAGATAAAAAATATGTTAATTGAACTATGTTTTGTTTTGGTTCATAAACAATTTCAGCTCACTAATCTCTCCATGTTAATTTAAAGAGGAGATGTCAGGACCGCGGCTGATCTTTGCCTTCAAAGACGGTTTAAACCTCGCTTTAAACGAAGAGGATGTACTGCAAGGCAGAATAATCAACTTCGATATGAAATTTGATGATATCAATGTAGAATACAAAAATCCACTAATGGATGTTCTTGGAGAACAGGAAAAAGAGGGATATCCCTCATTGCTCAAATTCAGCACTAGGATTCTCTCCTCCTCAAAGGGAAAGAAATTATTGAAGAATAAGATCCAATGGAAAGGCTAAGCCGCCGTTTTCCTTCCATGATAGCTACTTTGGCAGGAAATTTGATAGTTGCCGACAATCAAAAAATACCTTTCGCCTCATTACGTAGGACTCAGCGAAGAAATGCTGATCGAAGAAAACAAAGAGCTCTTGACAAAGCGCAGAAAAAAGTTTTTTTGCGATCCCGAAAGGATACATGTATAATGTCGACATGAGGGATTCTTCTGACAGTCTGCCTTTGACAGAGGATGAAGTACAATCAGTACAGCGTCCGAAACCATCACCAGCATGGATTCACTCCAATTCCAATTCGATTTGTTCCACTTGACATTATGCAACATCTGAACAAGGACATTCTACAGGAGCCTTTGTAGAATGCCCAGGTTGCAATGTCTTACATCTGGGACAATATGGTAATTATGATGATTACTCATCAGCCAATGAATTGATAAGATATCATGATTTTCCGATCGATGATACAAACACAGTTCAACAACAACCATGGGACATTTTTCATGCGCCAACTCAAATTGAGGCGTATAATCCGGTGGAAATAATACCACCATTAACATGGCAACCAATCATTAATAATCGGTTAAATGATGAAGCCCGTTATTCAGCATATCCAGGCAGAGTCGAGCTTGCAAAAATACATAAAGTTAAATGCAATGTTTTCGAACATTTTGCAATAGTTGATGGAGACTATGTTAATATTCTGGAGGTATTGGAATTATATACAGAGGTATTTCTCTTACAGAGCAACAAGAAGTACTTAATTGTGTGTTCGACCTCCGAATCAGAGGCAAAGCAGGACTGTTATTCGAAAGAACGTATTCCGAACCTAAAAAATGGATGAGAGGCAAGGGTCGCATTACGATACAGTGCGGCTGCTGTTATAATTATAAGATAGATCGACAAGGAAATCTTCTAGGAATTTTACAACATGAGCAGGTGGAGCCAATGCCACCCATGATAAGATGGATGATCATACGGATGGTCCAATGAGGCATAATTCCAGCAGATTGAATCCCCAATAGTTGCATAATTAATATCTATGAAGAAGGAGATTGTATCCCTCCGCATATTGACCATCACAATTTTGTTTGTCCATTCTGTACGGTCTCCCTCATATCGGAGAGCAGTATACTGTTCGGTACAGATATAGAGATAATCGGTCCAGGTGAATTCCGGGGATCTGTC
>NW_018219468.1:20540-21164 GCF_001263595.1 Phalaenopsis equestris | reverse complement strand
ACCTTCACAACAGTGAAGGAAGCCAAACCCCCATCAATTCCCCCTCTAAAATAGCCTCTACCATACCTCTCAACCAACACCCAAAATCGGTTGTGGTCGAAATCATCTATAGGCCTTACATTAGTGCCAAAGGCTTCATATCTAAGCTCTTTGGGACCCAACAAAGGTGTGAAGAATTTTTGATTGAGGCCAAACCTCTCGGAGCAAATGTAAGAGCAAAGGTATAACCTCACTCACTCTCCCGAGCCTTCGCGAGCTCTCCATTTATGATGACTTGATTTCATAGTATGTTTATCATATAGATGTGTTTGTCTCTTCAAGACGAACAATTTAAAAAAAAATCATCAAAATCCATTAAGAAACAAGAGAGATATTAAGGTTTTAAGGTGAACGACACTCGGTTAAGGCCATCGGGGACGATGAACGGATGTCGTCCATTCTCGCGTGTATGGAGTGGATGGCGGAGATCAAGCTGGATAATCCTCTAGAACGATATGGCGGGTCGTGTGGCAGCTGAATCAGAAAGCAGCGTCAAATAGAAGCGCGCCGCGTGGCTGTTCGACGGATCTGATGATCTAGTCAGCCCGTGGTTTGAATAAACAAAAAGGGGGATTTAATAAATTC
>NW_018219468.1:19297-20450 GCF_001263595.1 Phalaenopsis equestris | reverse complement strand
CATATCTTTGCATAGAAAATTCATAAAAATAAAATAAAAATACCCTCTTGCTCAGTGAACAGAGGAGAATCATATAAAATTATTTTTACATTAATTTGATGCATAAATTATTTTTAAAAAATGAATTAGGGTTAGGGGTTTTTTCAATTCTCCATTCATATTGGATTATCACCTTGACCCCAAATTTTTATATGTTGTAGCCTCTGCATAGGTGCATAATTTGAGCATTTTTCCAAAGACATAGGAGATCTCTAGATAGAGATCTTAATTTTCTAAGTTTTTATGCATTTTCTACCCAAATAATTTTAGAAAATTGTATGTGGCTTAGAAAATTCTACAAAAATTCATATAAGTTCCCTATGGCTAGTGTAGTCTTGGGAAATAATTTCATGATTTTTAAGAATCAAAACATCACTGTTTTGAGCAAAGCCTAATGTTCTTAAAACATTTAATTTGGAATAAATAGAGATCAAAATCACTTGATGTTTGTTTTCCACTGTGGCTCATTAGTCAGAAAACTCACCATAAAAATTTCAAAGGATTTTGAGATCATTTGATATTTTTATTTGATTTTTAAAGATCATCATCAAATTTAACACTTAAATAATCATCAAAAATCAAAATATAACACCAAAAATTATTAAACCTAATTTTTTGAGTTCTCTGACATTAGGGGGATTTAATAAAAATAAAATAATATTAATAAAATGATATTTAAAATAAAAACCTAATTTTTAATCCTTTTTTTAATTATTTTAATAATTAAAAAAATTATTAAAAATTATAAAAATCACAATGATCATAAAAATATTTTAAATCACTTCGTAAACACTTATGAAATATTAGAGTATTTTTCTTTAATTCAAAAATAAAGATATCTATTTTTGAACCTTAAATTAATTTTTTAAGGTTTAAAAATGGAATTTTCACAAAATAATTCTAAAAATTCAAATAAAAAATCATAAAATAAAAAATAAATTTCTCTGGGTTCTCTAACCTCAGAGAGATTTTCCAAAAATAAAAAATCTATTTTTCAACACTTAAAATATTTTATTTTTATTAAAGTCCCCAAAACTTCAATTAATTTTAATAAATCACAGAAAATTCAAAAAATTATGAAATTTTGGCCAAATGACTTTCTAATCTAGGGCTA
>NW_018219468.1:17502-18072 GCF_001263595.1 Phalaenopsis equestris | reverse complement strand
CACGGTCTAAATGAAATTATGGAACTCATTAAGTTGAGTTTAGTAAATTCATTTGGACTAAGTGATTCCAATAGAAAATAGTGGTGTCGGGACGATGGAACCATGGGATCTTGACCGGTGTCGCTTTAATCAACTTTAATATGACCATAATAAAATTTAAAGAATTTTAACCATAGGGTCACCTGACTTGACATTATAACCAAATGACCTAGAAAACCTGTAACTCTGCTACAACAAGGAGCTTGGAGCTTACATGGTAGGTAGCCCGACCATTTTCAACTGCAATAGGATCTGCACTAATACATCTCTTTCTTAGCTTTAAACAACAAAGTCATAGGATATCAAGGTTGTTTGCCTAGTGCAACATAAATCCTCAAAGAGATCTTTTAGGCATTTGTACAATCCTGTTGTACAATCTAAGCCCTAACTCGCTATAGGATTTTGAGGTTGTCAATCATCATGACCTAAATCCTCACATCTTTAAGGTTATTTGTGTTGATTGCTTCACACAAATGTAAATCCTAATAAATAAAAAATTGCAGGATGAAACATCTAAATGATTTCTCCTAA
>NW_018219468.1:0-17483 GCF_001263595.1 Phalaenopsis equestris | reverse complement strand
AAATAATAGGATAGCTTAGGAAGTCACCGAAGTTCTCCTTCGAATCCATGACATCCTCTAGTGTTTCCTCCTTTGGACTCCAAAACAAAATGTTTCAAATTTGAACCAATCCCCCTTCACACTTCTTAGTCCAATATCTTTGAAATGTCCTTACCATTTGAACTCCTTGAAGGTAATTTTTCTTGATTTTTATCGAGAGTATTCTTAGGTAACTTCAGTTATCTAAGATGTAATTAACTATAGGGGCTTGCCCTTACAGGAAGCTTTTCCCCAACCCAGCATAATATAAACCCTATTTAATTCTTTATATTAAATAGGGGAACTTGTCGGCCAATACATTGGTTTTGCAGACCAAAACGGATATCATAACTTTGTTTAGTTTCTTTGATCGAGCCTCACCTTCAATTCTTGTGTTCATCCTTTGGGATAGATACAGGATTTGAGGTAAAGCACTCTTTCATCTAAACTATGAAAATTATGGGGTTAGTTTAACTTCATCTTTTTCAAAACTAAAATTTTTTTAAAAAAACTTCCTTCCGAAGAGGCCAATGGGATTTCAATTCCGATGTCCGATGGCTTCTTACGAGCAAACCCCACACAAAAAATTGTGCCGATAATGGGTTATTTAATTAATTAAAAAGAAAAGACTCATCAAATAATTTTTATTTTTATTCTACATTAATCTCCTCAGTTCAATGAGCAACAAGGTATATTTCTTTTATTTTTTTGAATTTTCTACACCAAGATATGAGATTTTGAAGTTTTGAAATTATAATAAATAAAAAATCCTAGATTTTTTTGCTTAAATGTGTGACAACCCCGTCAACCTACTGCTCGTCGAACCTCCATGCAGCATTCTATGATTCAGTGCCTCCATCCGACTTAGCATTGACTCAGCCTGCTGTTATTGCTTTGTTCTCTCGTCTGACGCCTGCTTAGCCTTTGGATTAATACACGAATAAAGGAACTACTATTTTTCTCAGTTCTTTGAGATCTCAGAGTCGTCATCTTGTCTTTTTTCGTGTCTTCATATAACTTTCCAATTTGAATAAGTCTCCCTCTTAAATCAAATGAATGGCTCGAAGAGGAGAGGAATCAAATAGCAAAATGACGTATGAAAACAAATAGATAAATAATCAAAAAGAAAGGAAACAGAAGGCTTATATAAGAATATTCCTTATGTGATGGGTCGAGAGTATACGTCATAACAGAATCAGATCGAAGTATGTTAAAAAACAACATCCATGAGTAGAATCTCATATAAGCCACCCGTAACCAGAGAACCAAAAATAAATTTTTTGTTCTAGGGCTAAGAGTCTCCCAGAGGAACGTATTCCTACTGGTTAATTACATCTTGGGGAATACACAAAAAGACTCTCGATGAAAAGAGTTTCGCTTTGTTATCATGAATCTGGGCATAGATTATCAAAAGGTGATTATTTCATATGGAATGGTCCTAATGCTTTGAAGCTCATGCCAAGCCATCATGAAAAGAGTAAATCTCTCACATCAAAATGGATAGCGACTTCTTAGCACACGGTACCTACAAAATAACCACAAATCATACGGGGTATCCCAATACGTCATAGCACACCCAGGTCGTAAGGGCAGAGGACAAATCATCGTATCCCCAATGAGTGACAACCTATTGGTATCTAGCGATATCAACAAAGTCGAAAGAGAAAAGAGGGCTCAACAGGGGTAGTCAAAGATGGGGAAAAGTAGTCCTAAGAAGTAGAGGTAGCTAGGTTGGGGTACCACAGACCCATCATCCCAATCCACTAGGACCTTAAGTCTACCTAGTCATTAAGGTAGTTGACCCAACACAACTAGAGATCCCCAGTCAGCAATCTGTGAATCGTGTTGTCCGTGGCGATCTCGGTAACCCTAAGAGCAAAAGAACTAGACTCTATCCTATGACTATCAGTTAGATCTCCAAGAGGTGAGACTTATACCCGCCGAAATGATAAGGATGTCGCAAGATGGAATAAGAAAGGGAGGTTCAGCTACAAAGTTATACCCTGTCTGGATCGGTGTGCCTCCTAACACCCTAAGTGTGCTAGACAACCACCTAAGCGTGATTATGTTGGGCATATCAGATTGGAGAAGCAGGGGGGCTACTCCTTAGGATATGCAAATATGATGAAATTATCTACCCATTTCCTAAGCATGGAGGCCCTAATTAAGTATGATTGGGTTATAGCCATGCATGCAAACAATTTTTAAAACCAGCCCGAAGGCCATGCAGAAAGTAAAGACTAATTTAGAAAAAATATTGAAAGTTATAATCCTAAAATTTTTATTATATTAATCTTTTATTATTAGGATGTTTAGGTAAAAAGAACTAGAACGTGTGGTCCAGATACACGGAAAGAAATAATATAAAATGCTTCAACATGCAAAGGCACATGAGAAGAAAAAGGAAAGGAAAAGCATCCCAAAAGAAAATATTAAGAGGTTAAATGCCACTAGACCAACAACATAATCTAGGAAAAGTAGTAAAAGAGGTCGGACTCTGCATATACATACTCGGTCCTAACTCTATACAAAAATGTAAAATTCAGACTTAAGGTACGGGACACGAGCTGCTGCTCTTGGTCCTCGTCACATGGTTAGGTGTATCATCCACCTTGAAACCTGTGCCTGTACCTTATTTCTGATACAGACTCTCCAAGGAATCTATCACTGGATCGCCATACATTGTAGAAATAATAAGCCGTGCCTTATAATTGGGGGAGCTAAGAGCACCTTCAAGCAAAGGACTAGAAATAATTACATGCTCCCTCATAACAACACCTGTGTGAGTGTGTATAAATAGGCACGACACCAACAAAAGATCACACTGATATACTATCACACACAAGAAACATACAAGCACACCGAAATAAGGCGAGAAGCTGACACAATGCTAGCGCTAGACAACATAACACACAACAATAACTAGAGGTGTCAAAATACTACATAGCATTCTAAACCCTAGCCTAGCACACCATCTAACAATAAGTGAATCAACTTAGTATCTAAGTGTTGGGTAAGTCTGGGCATTGTATTACTTTGACAAGGTCGTCACTCCGGCCCCATCCTAAAGATCTGAAAGATCTAAAGGGTGTCATAAGGAGCGGTGACACAAGTTAGATCCAATAGATCCTTAGCATAGTCATACTCATGTCAATCCTAATGACTTAACTAATGTTGCTCATCAGGATTGACCCAGCAAGCAATGATCGTTATGGAATCGCGACCAACACGTGAGTCACTCTCCTAACGGGTCTGGCTCACAATCCTTGTGAACATGCAAATACAAAAGATTGGTCAAAACACAAGTGATGAGTATACCATGGGGCAGCGACTCAAACAAAGATGGGCATACCGTAGTGACAGCGGCCCCAAGAGGTATGCCGAAGCGGCAGTGACTCAATGAAATAGACATGTCAGGGTGGCAATGGCCTGAAGAGGATGGGCATGCCATGGTGGCAGTGTTCCTAAGAGGTATGTCGATAGTGGAGTGAACTGTAAATGGTAGGCATGCCATGGCGGTAGGGGCTCGAAGAGAATGTGCAAGTCAAGCATAAGATCATAATCATACAGCCAGATAAATGTAAGACAAAATGTAGTAATGCAATCATACATATGCACTGCAATATGCAAAAATACAAACACACATGCAAGATAGTATGGTACTGCAAGTAATTTCTCGACCGGGTTGAGGATACGGCGAACCAAAGTGTCATTCCAACCAGCTCGGGGAAGCCGATTGAAATGAAATGGGATGCCCACCAATCAAAGAAAAATGAAGTGCTCACCGAGCTTGGACGACCAATTAGAGCCAACTGAAGCGCTTGCTGACCCAGGGCAGCCAGTTGAAGCGAAGTGAAGTGTTATGGGACATACCAAATGCAACATGCAAGCATACACATGTAGTAGGGAGCCATTCCGGTGCTAATAACCTCACTGGGAAACCTAGGATCAACATATAAAAAAATGATGATTGCCACCTTTGCTTTGGCGAAGGAAGTGGGGAACTTCTTCCCGGATCTCCTAGGTGAAGTTCTCCACCTCATCATAAAATGGACTAGCAATGACGCTTTTCCTGATTTCACACCGCCTCCAAGATTTGTAAAAATGTACTAATGACTCGCATTTTCTCATTTCCTGCAAAGGCCTACTCTTCGATCTTTCTAAAAAGACTGAAGCAACCAAAGCGAAGGGGAGCGAATGAAGGCTCCAACCTTTAGGATTTTTGTGCTAAGGCTAGCAGTCAAATAGGATTCTCTCGAATATCATAAGGGAATTGATTGCGTAAGGGGAATCCTATCTTAAAGGCCACCTCTAGGAAAACAAGCGATACATCACATATGTGCATCGCTGCACCTGCTCAAGCACCCCGTGTGGGTTATCTAGCCCACACGCCTATCACACCTACAACCTGATGCTAGCTAGGAAGTAAAATGGAAAGCAGAAGAGGGGTTAGACCATTGCGTGGTTTGCATAAAGCCTAAAAAAGTCTGGCGGGAGCTTGCACGTGAGGCAGAAGTCCTTCGTACGATATTGTTGCTCGCTGTCCAGCAATGTCGGGGTTGTTCGGTGAGGTGTCCAGTCACCAGAAGTGCAAAGTGACGAAGTGGTGGATGTTAGCTTACCGGCGGTGAGCGTCGAGAATGGAAGTGATGTGGAGCGAAAGACAAAAAACTGAAGCTTTCCTCACTATCTTACTCTAGTGAGAATACGACACAGGCGAGGCTAAAGTCGGTGAGGTGAAAGAAATCCGGCAAAGCTGATGGGGTTAGCTGAGAAGAAGAGAAAGCCGGCAAGGGAGCAGTGGAGAGTTTGGCTGGCTGTAGGAGCACGAGGGAGGAAATCAAGGAAGAGCCCAGATTCTTCTTGTGAGACAGAAGGAGGGGGGCAGGCCGGTGGGCTGGTTTTCTCATGAGACCAAGAGGGAGAGCAGGAGCGGCGTCTATTTCGTACGCTGCAGGAGAGAGATTCACAGACGATCTAGATGTCCAGTCCAATTTGCGTGCTCTTTTTTGTAGAGAGATACAGGATAAGATATATTATAATAATTTTATTTATTTATTTATTCCCCTTGTTAACTGTACAAGATGAAGCATGTGTGTGAGTTTTAAAATGGGATAATGAGATAATTTTTTATTTTGATTTTGATAGCATGATGAGGGAGAGAGAGAGCTGATAGGCTAGGCTAGAGAAAGGGCTTCTCTTTTCTATTCTTAGAGCTGGCATGCGTGAGTTTTAAAGGGTATAGTAATAAAATTAATATTAAATTAATAATAATAATAATTGTGCCATAGGATAGGCTGGAGAGAGAGCTTCCCTTGTTTTATTCTTGGCGCAAGCATGCGTGAGTTATAAAGGGTATAAAAATATTATTATTATTATTAACCTAAAAATAACAATAATTATTATTTAATTCTCTCACACATTTTTCACTGAACTTGCCATTGTGGTAAAATGAGGGTTCCCTCTAGGAAAAATGGAAGTTCCAAACTCATCAGTATAGTCCATTTCGTCGTCCGTGGTCATTTGGACCTCTTTTTCAACGATCAGACTAAGTATACAATAATGTGTGCATTTTCAGCCTGTCTACAAAGTCGTGGCGAGATTGAAGTTCTCCTTAGATGAAATCAATGTCCTGGACACACTCGTGTGGTCCGTTTCATTGTTCGGGGTAATCTAGACACAACTTCAATGGCGATCATAGCAAATAGAACCAATTTCTCGCACAGTGTGATGCATGCAAACTGCTAGCCCGACCGAAATCACCCGACAAGTGACATGCTGACTGTCCTTTGCCTAAGTGAGAGCCAGAGTCTAAAAAAATGATTTGGGCAATGTGCCCCCCCAACACATGCCGAAAGATCTCAACCGAATGTCTTGAGCTACGGGAAGTAGATATGCATGAAGCATTTTCTTGATTCACTCATGTGGACATCCCACACATGTTACATCAAAAACGGATGCTAAAAAAGGACCCCCAACAAGTGTGTTCTGCCTCTAAGGCACAGTGCACCTGTTGGCAACATTTCAAAAGAAAGTCTCTCCCAGTAGTTGAGGTGACATCCCAGGAAAAAATTAAAAGAAACCTCAACTAGGCTAAATCCACGGTACGGGGTGTGGTCAAGGGTGTGGTTAGCCAGCCAGAACCGGCCAACCACGAAAGAAACCCAACCAGGATAGATAAATAGGACATGTTATGGCTGAGAAAAGGTCTACTTGACCTCACTTGAAATGACAGATCAATCTGTCTGACCTATCTTTCGAAATGACAGAATTGATGAAACCCCACACCAGACCTCATTCATAATGGTGGGGGAGAAGGCTCAATCATCTTGTGTGACCAAGTCTCCTGTTATGCTTCTCCTGAAAGAGACCCGATTGCAAGTCTAACGAATCAATTTAAAAATTAGCACGCATCACTTTAATCAGGTGGCTATAATGCACAAAAATCTTGATGGGAAGTGGTGATTAGCTAGTGTCTCAATAGTATGGCTGACCGCATCTCGTGTGACCCAGGTCTCCTACTGTGCTCTTATGTGAAGTACTGAGTAGTAGGTTTTCCTTGAGGGTGGCACTCATCATGACAATCCAAGTGGTCATAAGGACTAAGAAGTCCTGACTGAAGTGGCAACTTTTCCAGTGACTCAATAGTATAGAAAGTTGAAAAGGCTTGATGATCTTGTGTGACCGCAGGTCTCTCATCTCTCACATATGGGCTTTCCATTAGAGGTTGTCCTAGTTGCAAGGGTAACTACCCTCTGTTCGACCACATTCAAATGGACAGAGGTGGGAACCCAAAATTTCAGTGACATGAGTCATAATGGACAAAATGGGAGGAGGCACGATCATCTCGTGTGACCTCAAGTCTCTTATTATGTTCTCTCGATAAGAATTTGATTGTGAGTCGGATCAGCTCCCATGGAGTAGAAACACTCATCACCATCGTCAGGTGGGTATAAAGCACTAAAAACCTTAAACAAGGTGGCATATGGCCAGCCAGTTGAAGTGCACTCATCATCCAACCAACTGTAAAGTCATGTGGTTCTAGAGGCACACATCCTAAATGTCATGTGACCAAGAAAGTTTGAAGATAAGATACTCTCGCAAAAGAACTAGCTCAAAAGTGCATATGGTCTAATAAGTATGATAAGGCTAATGAGCCAGACACAACAATATATTCTCAAAAGAACTGGCTAGAATGTTATATAGCTCGAGAAAAGTCGTATCAAATGACTACAAGGCCAAAGATATCAAAAGACAAGATGTCCTTGTAACAGAGCTAACTACAAGGTCGTATGGCTCGAGGACCATGGCTACAAAGCTGAGAGCATGCAGAGATGAGATGTAATCCTACTGAACTGACTACAAAGTCACAGGTCTCGAGTAACATCAAAGATGCAGAAGGTATGTATCCTGTCAAAACATCAAATGAGCAACCATGTAGCATAACAGTTCGAGGTATCATGCTCAAAGTAAATGTTGGACGCATGAAGCAATCTGATACGGAGGAGGCGCTCCTATCAAAGAGTACTAATGTCATCCGATCGAGGTAACCCTATCAAGTATCAAAGAAAATTTTGGCATCAGAGAGCTCTGATAAAATATGGATCAGTAAACTGATATAAGATGTTATTCTCACAGGGCAACAAAAATTGAGAGAGTCAAGGATATCCAAGAGGGTGGACAACTATGACATAACAACCATATAGATGACACCGCTACCTAAAATTATGGTAGAACAAATTCCATCAGGGAATTATAGTAGCATCAAAGAACGATTGGTTTAGATGAAACACTCCAGCCGTAAGGGTGCGCAGCCCTTAGACCTATTTAGTAGCATCCCTCAAAGGGGGAGAAAAAACACACTCATCTAAGGTGAGTGAGAAACTTTAATTGGGACCCATACAGTTGCTAAACCAAATAGAGGTATCGAGGAAAAAAGTGCTACTTCCTTGAATAAAGAAGGTATCGATCCAACTCGAGCTTAGTGGATCAACACACCTAAGAGAGGTTGAGCAAAATGAAATGCACCAATGAAGTGGTGTTTAGCCGCAAGGCTAAACCCAAAATATCCGAAAGAAGGGAAAATATCATGCTTGCACAAGATGAATGGGATGAGCGTAATTTTCACAATCACCCATGATGCATGGGACATGCTCGATACGGACCCTATTTGAAATGGGTAACCAAAAAAAATAATTCTAGAAAAATGCATGGTTTTCCTGCATAAGGCAAATATTAATCGAATTGACTATCATCATCGAGATATTGTGATGGTTAGCTAAGTAAGATGTTCTAACCAAGAGATGCTCGGTCGTATGGCTAAGATAAAACCCTCTAAGACGAGGGTATCTCTCCTATCCACTCATGACGAGCGGGATGAACGCATCCACCACCCTTATTTATAATGGGTGGGACACACTCATTCAGTCCAGATCGAGGCGTGGAATCGAGTAGGAAGAATAAAAGAAGAGCATGGCTTCTCTAATACCAATTACTGATTGTGCCAGGTATAAGCCGCCCGTAGGACTTCTACTTTGTCATTTTGACAATTCAACATTCAGTTTTAACAGATGCACAAGACCTCCCTTACCCATCATATGCTATCATGAACTACACAACACAATCGTTTAGTACTCATAATGAAATCATCAATTAGGTCAACCAAGACGCCATGTGATAGATGTAACTTTATTACCCAATAAATGAACTATAAAGTACATAAACCTTTGAATAAAAATCTATAACACAAAAATACATCCAACAGAGAATGAGCCTAAACATAGTACCTCTTCAAATACAGCCCTTTGTTGGGGGGCATGGGGTGAGACCCATCAGTGTCAACAAGCATGTAGGCTCCTCCCTCGCAGACCTTCTCGAATATGAATGGTCCTTCCCATGTGGGCTCAAATTTCATATGGCTTCGATGGTGAGATACAATTTGGCAGTATAAAACCAACACTAAGTCTTCAACTATGAAGGTATGGGGCCACACGAACATGTGATGGGAACTGGTCATACGAGCGTGGTATAGTTCGAGGCTTTATTGGGCTTGTAATTGCAACCCCTCAAAGCTATCAAGCTCTTCCAACCTAAGTTGGGTATTTTATTTACTGTTGAAATTATTGCTGATAGTGACATACAATGAAGGCAGTTCGACTTCTAGAGGACGGACTGCATCAGACACAAAGGTTAATGCATATGAGTAGAACTAGTGGGTGCACGACATGTCGTATGATATGCCCACAAGGCCTCCAAGAGCTTCTCGTACCATTTTTTCTTGTTTGCATAGAGAATTTTCCTAATAAGGCCAACTAAAGTATTATTAAAAGCCTCGACCAAGCCATTCACTCTTGGGTAGTAGATCGTCGAATATCTCCAATCATGTGATGGGGTGGAGCAAATATATTTATCTTGGTATTTTTGAAAGCCATCCCGTTATCGAAGATGATACCGCGTGGCACATCAAATCTATAAATGATATTATTCTTAAAGAAATGTAGCTTGTTATCTGTTATCCCCCTTTACTTATCTTAAGGAGATAGCGTCTTCTCACTTGGAGAAATAATCAGTGGCCGCAAGAATAATTTGATGTCCTCAAGATAATGGTGGGTCAATAAGCCCCATAATATCAGTACTCAAGGTTTGGAAAGGCCATGATGCAACTGTCGGATGCAGTACACTCAGGGATTGGTGAAGCACAGAACTAAACAGCTGACAATGATGACATCTCTTGGCATATTCAATACAATCAAGGGTTATCATAGGCTAGTAATAACCAGGATGTTTGATTTTGTTTTTCATCTTGGGGCCTAGCTGATTAGACCCACAAATTCCCTCATGGACCTTAGCCATGACTTTTGGGGCCTTATCATTCCCTACAAATCATAACCATATCTGTTCAAAAGAGCATCGATACAAAGTATCATTAATATGGTAAATAAAAGCGCCCCTTCTGGATTTGAGTGGTAAAGGAACAATTATCAGAGAGAATTCCACTCAGCAAGTACATGATGATGGATTGACTTTAGCCAACAGATGCTCCATCAGAAATAACCAAGAGGACGCCACCAATATCTGGGGGTGCATCACATAAAGAGCTAAAAAGCGTCGGTAACATGATTCTTCTTTCTCGAATCACGACTGTCAGGAGATTTCCACCAAGAATTGATAGCTCCTTAGCCAATTTAGTAAGAGCATTAGCTTTATCATTAAAGGATTGAGGAATCTTAATAACAGTGATCTGTGGAATGAGATTCAACATTGTCATTGCCTTCTCATGATAAGCTAAGAGCTCAGGCTTGAGGACTCAGTAGGTTCCTAAAACTTGGCTTATAATGAGCTGAGAACCACCATAGATTTTGATTCTTGTGATGCCCATTTGGATAGCCAACTCAAGTCCTACCATCAAGCCTTCATATTCGGCGGCGTTATTTGTACATGGTTCCTCTAGGCTTTAAGAATAGTGAAGAATGCTGCTATCGAGTGATACAAAAATCAATTTGATCCCCGATTGTAGCTTTGGAAGAGTTCCTGGTGGCCCTTCTTTTAAGGAAGAAGCTCCATTGAAGTACATTTCCCATTCAGAGGTATCAATTGCAAGCAGATGCTCATCGAGAAAATCATCATTAAGAGGAAAATCTATCAGGATTGGGTGAGCCGCTAGAAAGTCAGCTAACACTTATCCCTTAACAGCTTGTTGAGGGACATACAAAATTTCAAACTAGAATAATATCATAGCCCATCTAGCCAACCATCCAGCTAAGGTGGGACGTGCCATGAGATATTGCAAGGGGTTTACCCTCGAGATCAAATCAACATGGTGTGAGAGCATTTAACGCCTTTACTTCTGGACTGAGAATATCAATGCCAAGCAATGCTTTTCAATCGGTGGGTATCTCACCTCAGCGGGTATGGCAATCTCTTCCCCTTCCTCATTCTTTTGAGCTAATAAAGCTCCTATCGATTCGTCCAAAGCCGCAATATAGAGAATGAGGAGTATACCTTCGACCGGAGCTGCTAACACTAGAGGATTCAATGAGTAGCATTGGATATCGTCGAAAGAATGCTGACATGCTTCATCAAAGTGAAAGAGAACATCTTTCTTAGCCAACATTGACAAAGTTCGAGATCAACCACAAAAGTTCGAAATGAACCTTCTAATATAGGCAAGCTTCCCTTATACAGAACTCAACTACGTCATGCTTTTAAGAGGTTCCATCTCAGTGATGGATTTAATTTTGATGGGATCAATTTTAATGCCTCTATGATGGAAAATAAAGCCTAAAAACTTCCTGGAGGATACACCAAAGGCACATTTTAGTGGGTTCATCTTCAGATCATATTTCCTAAGGCATTCAAAGATGATCCTCAAGTTTGAAAGATGATCATCTTTAGAAAATTTGAAAGATGATCATCTTCAGAACACTTGACTTGATGATGTAGCAAGCCATCAAAGATGTGTGTCATATAGCGCTGATAGGTCGCCCTGACATTCTTTAATTCAAAGGGCATGACTTTATAGCAAAATATGTCGATCAGAGTACCAAACACCATATGTTGTTCCTCATATGGGGCCATCCAAATTTGATTATAACTGGACAAACCATCTATGAAGGAAAACATCGCATGATAGGAAGTGACATCGATCATGAGCTCCAAAATCATTAAGGGAAAATCATCTTTTTGGAAAGGCTTATTCAGATCTTGAAATTTGATGCAAATTCGTATCAATCCATTCTTCTTTCGAACGGGTATGATTTTTGCAAGTCATGTAAGGTAAAGAACCTCTCTAATAAAGCTGGCCTCGATGAGCTTTTTGGTCTCTTCAATGACCTTCTGCTCTATCTCGGGTCGTACCCTCCGGGGTTTTTGTTTAACAGGAATAATACTCAGGTCGATGGTCAAATGGTGTGTGGCCACATCAAGAGCTAGTCCGGGCTTCTCAGCATAGCTACAAGAAAGACAATCACAAAACTCTTTTACGATTGATATAATTTTAGCAGTCATACATTCCAACAGGAGTTTGCTAATATAAGTTGGACAACGATTGTGAACCATAATAAGGTTGACCTTAACCAATTCATCGACTATCGAAGAGATGTCATCGTCAAGCTCGACAGGGGCATCTCTAACTTTGATCTCCTCACTAGTAAAGGTGAGGGTCATGTCTTCATGAATAGAAATCATTATACATGATGCTCTATGGAGTCCGACTTTATCAAGATTTTTAACATAGCCCAGTCCAGACATTTCCCCTGACGGTCTATACTGGCTCATGGCCTTACATAACTTGGCTTGGCGACCAGACCATCTCTCGGGGAACAAACCAACATCAAACATTTTATAAATGAGAGGAAAGCAATAAAAAAAAAAAATGAGGAATGGATTTAAAAACAAAATACCTTTCTCTTTAGATTTAAGGCTGGTAGGTGCATAGAAGGTTTTCAACTCTTCAACAGTAGAGGCATGTGTAGTTGTCAGCTCTTTGTGATGACCTCTTGGTATGGGGTCATTAGTCAGTGTCTCATTCATCAAAGAAAGTCTGGTAAAACGAGGGACCATGCCTATCGAGGGTAGCAGAATTATCTCTTCTCTAGCGTCCTTCCGGCTAAAACTGCTTATCGGTAGCACTTCATCTGGCTCGGGCTCAGAGTCTGATATGGCTTTATCTTCATTTTGCCTATAGGAAAAATGGGAAGTCTAAGCTTACACTTTAAAGTCACATTGACACGACGCCTTTCATCCTACTTCTTTACCGCCTTACCTTTAACTAGGAGAGAACTAGGAAGGGGAAGGGCCCATGGACGTGCCGGCAAAATCGAGACTAGGATAGATGCTTTAAGTGGTGCATAGTACTTTGCAACATCATAGACTCCAACATTATTAATGGAAAATGGATGAACAACTCCAGGGAAGAAAAACTCTTCCCCTCCACACATGCACTTAATGCATTGGTGGAGGGTGGACGGTTCCATCCCATAATCATGGATCTATGGGCATCTAAGTAGAGCACTGTACGAAGTATCCCTATCAATCACATGGAATCTGGCTTCACTCTTGAAGTCTCCAACTTAGAGAGGTAGAGTGATGGGGCTAAGGGTCTTTTAACCCTTCTCATTAAAGCAATTGAGCATAATCTTGTCAGAGCATAATCTCCCGTGCTCAAGGACAACAACTCATGAGTCCGAATGCTTATAATATTCACTGCATCACCTAGATTGATTAAGATACATTTTAGCGGAGTTCTGTAGACTCCAACTGTCACTTATAGCGGATGGTTATAATCTGTGGTGCCTAAAAGCAAGACGTCCTCGTAATGGCAAACACGCCCGTCGGCATAGCCGCCTCCTTAATCCTCTCTTCTGCATAATGTACATGGAAGACCTCTGGATCACGTAGAGCTCTAATCAAAGTCTCTCTCAGCTCGGGAGAAAGGAGAATTGCATCATAGATGCTCAAAGTGGCTGGAAACCTCTTGAGGTGTGCCAACAAATTATAATCCACAATCTTAGGAGGCTCTTTCGCTCTTTCATTCGGGACTTCTAGGTGGTCATCCACCTCTTGGGTGATGATACCTATCCGCTTCTCCTTAAAATTAGGTAAAAACTCCATATGAGGGAGAAGTTTGCCGCTTCTGAGGAGGAATTCCTGAACCTTCTCACTACAGGACCTAGCTGGTTCAACTTTAATGGAACATTCAGTAGAAGGCTCATCAAAGAAGCCTTAAAAACCAAAGGCCTAACATATATCAGTGGATGTATCACTCAGACCATTGTAGATGCGGTTTTTAGTGCTCGAGGAGGGCGATAATGGGTATTGCTCATCCCCTTCATCATCATCATTATAGTCACTAATGACATGAGCATGAAGAATACGAAAATAAAACATAGAGAGGTAATCAGAACATTATTCTTTTATTGCTTCATCATTGTAAAGTGTGCCAGGAGGAGCACTACGATTCACTCTAGAACTCAAAGCAAAAGAAGAAACATAAAAAGAAAAGTGGGAAATCATAACAGCCTTCATCATCTTCATGGAACCCTTCCCATGGGGCTTCTCCAGGTATTGAGCCGGTATCTCAATTTCTCTAGCCTTATATTGAGCCTCAAGTCAATCCTTAAATGGATAACATTCTTTGAGGACATGACTCAGATGGAGTATAGCTTGGCTTGTTTGTTTTCTCCACCTCGTGGGGTCTTTTTGGAGGTGAGGGATGCATCCCTTGCTTAAGCAAGTTCTTGAGCATATTTTTGAGGCAATCATTCCTAAAAGAATATACCTTAGATTTCCTCTATTCAAGAGACTAAGATTTCCACTTTTGAGGAGGTGGGTGAGCCTGCTTAGCAGACATGATAGGCTTCCTCTATTTCCTATCAAATGTTGAAAGAGAAAAACTCTCCTCCTTCCTTCTTGGAAATGGAGGACCCATGATGGGCTTTTTGCTATTGGCCATCTCGGTATCCTTAAAGCACAAGGTATCTGTTGTATCTTCAGACTAGCCACATTTTCAATCAATGTTTCAATGGTTTTAATTGTACTAATCTTCAACAAGATGAAAATAGGGCCTTTTATTCTGCCTAGGATGAATAAGGCCGCATGTTGCTCTTGCAACTGGGGCTCGCACTGCAAACTCAAGTTGCGTCACTAAACAACAAAATCAAACAAAAGCTCAGAAAGTCCTTGTTGGGTTAACAATAAATCTTTTAAAGTGATTTAGTTCTCCTGTAAAGCATTTTACGAATGCATCCTTCAGCTCAGTGAGGGTCTTAATGAGCCATTAGGTAAATCAACATACCATTTGAAAGCGAACTCCATCAAACTGGTGACAAAAAGTCGAAGTAAAAGGGTATCATTATTTCTAAGGTTGCAACATAGTGCTTAAATTGGGCTATATTTTGGAAAGTATTGCCAAAGCCCTCAAACCTTTTAAAGAGAGGGGGGGGCAAAATTGAAGGGTACAAAATATATTCATATGCCTCGAGATATGGTAACCTGTCTCCATAGATGTCTCACCTTGTTGAGCTGCCAATGTAGCTTTGACCTTGGCATCAACCAAGGACTACAAGTCTGAGTCCGAAGAGATGTGCTCATGCTGAGCAACATCAGAAGAAACAACTTGACAATGTTGAGAGGGTGCCAAAGGCAAAGAAGGAACATTGGGGCGTGCCTCACTCAGAGTGGGGAGGGAAACAACATCGGACCCTACCCTTTCATTCTACAGTGCCACTATCTGGGCAGCTAGAAGGGAGAGTTGGGCCTACAAGTGAGCGATCAACTCATCTTTGCCTCAATCCTCTCAATCAACCACAGGGCCACCATGGACTTCAACAGCCTCATGTTGGTCATCCTCGACGGGATTGGAGGTGTGGCCCTCCACATTTGAACTCGAGGCTCGAGTGTTCGCGGTTATGATCCGACCGATGGCCATCTCAAAATCATGAAGATTCTCATTAAGGAGGTCATATTCATCGAGAAAATCCTCTAAGTCATCCTCGACGGGATTGGAGGTGTGGCCCTCCACATTTGAACTCTGGGTTCGAGTGTTCGCGGTTATGATCCGGCGGATAGGCATCTCAAAATCATGAAGCCTCTCATTAAGGAGGTCATCTTCATCGAGAAAATCCTCTGGAATATTCATGACGCCCTCGGGTGAATCATAACTTGGGGTAAAAAAATAATCCTTAGATAGGCCGCCCATATGATCAATATTGGGCTCCATTCTTGGGTCAACAGGTGGTGGCTCCAAGGCATGATCAACTAATGGAACGATCTCTTCCGGGACTTACTCAATGGCTTCCAACACTGGAGCTAAAGCCTTAAAAGGAGAGGAGGTGGGTGGCTTTTGAGCCTATTGCCTCCTAGGTCTGTTAGGACAATATCCCTCCTTTAGATACTTATTTTGGTACAAGTTGTGGGAGTGACCTCGGAGACATGCCCCAAAACTCTCACCACCCACAAAAGGAGTGCTAACATTATTTCTAGTCGAACAAGAAGAAGAAGACGCATAAGCAACAAAATTTTTTTTTATTAATTTCAATAGATACATCAGGTACAGGTTGTGCCACTACAACAGTGGATTTGACAGCATGCACAAACTCTAGCGCGTAGGGATTAGGCGCCACGCTAGGGGTTCCTAGCAACACCCCATTGGGCTTAACCCCTTATGCAATGGAAGAAAACCCCTCTTGGCGAGTGGTACACTAACGGGTCAAAGCCCACATCCTACTACAATGACCTCGAGGTGGGGAAGTGAAGAAGCCCATTTTCCCTTAAGGAGGAAAAAAACCCCATAATTTTCTTAGACAGAAGGCTTGTGGTAGCCTTATCAATATGGAAAGTAGGTTTGAGTTAGCCCACACCACCACAAGGAGGATGAGCCCTCCTGGAGATCCTAACGGGGCATAATCTTGACAGCCAAAGAGGATGGAAAAGGGGTTCCCATCTATGGGAGTGGGGTAGATGGGGTCTCTAACTGAATTAGAACTAAAACGACAAGAGCAAATTTTTTTTCTGGGGCTTAAGCAACTTGTTCTGATTTCTCCGAGCCTTTCTGCCCAACTTGGGAGCAGGATCAACCTCAGAGGGAATCGGGACTACAGAGTCAGAGACTGCAGTAGGGGGAACAACTACAACAGTAGTGTTGCCAAGAGACTGATATGTAGGCGGGGAAATCGATGAAAATACATAGGGACGACCCGACAGCCTGGAGAAGACTGAAGGGCACTGTGGATCATTGTCATCAGTCACAGGCCTCTTCTTCGTAGAAGGGGCAGACTCGAAATGAGCCATCACAGTGAGAGTGGCTCCATGTGCATGTCTCCCCTTTATAAGGGAAGGGCACATGGTAGTAGCCTCAGAAGGCTTAGAAATACCCAATGTAATCTGTACATTGTGCTTGAAAGAACCAAAGGTTATGGTGTGCTCGGGAGCACAAAAAATATTGGGGGAGTAGAAGATATAACTTCCCCCGGTAGTGGCAATCATAACAGCTCTCTCGCTCACCATGTATGCTAAGAAAAAAGAGGTAACAATAAGCGAAAAAAAGAAAAAAAACTCAAGATAAAATAATCACAAAATAGTACAACAACACGGTCATGTACGAATATGCAATGATTCAACGTGCTTAGGGTGAGAAGACGGGACAAGATACGTCGAGTTGCTACCCCTAGCAACTGACGTAAGGGCTGAAAACAAGGTCTCACTACAGGTTCAACGAATTACTTGAGAAAAGTGCCTAGGTCATGATAATGTGAGCAAAACTCCCATACAGAGAGAAAGAGAATAAAACCCCAAAACAAAAGTGAAACTCCTAGCATGGAGAGAGAGACTAATTCCCAGCGGAGTTGGTAGATTATTTTCCTCAATTGTTTTAGATCTCAGAGTCGCCAGCTTATCTATTTATGTGTCGTTATATAAATTTCCTATTCAAAGAAGTTTCCCTCCCGAATAAAATTAATCACTCAAAG
>NW_018219467.1:0-1066 GCF_001263595.1 Phalaenopsis equestris | reverse complement strand
TCAATGTGGGTCCAAGTGATCAAAACATGGGTTTGCGCTAAGCTAGCCATGTCAATTTACCAAATTAATTTATCAACATTGTGTAGATGATTGTTGGTAAGATTTTTGGTGAAGGGATGAAGTGATTTTGAGTTCAATTGGAGGGTCAATTTGAAGGATTTTGAAATTTGGTCAATTTGGGCATGTTGGTCTAGACATAAGCCTAGGTTGGGCTAGCCTTAGGCTAAGTCCAAATTTAATGGTTCAAATGATCAAGGGAGATGTTTTGAAGATTTTTCATGAAGGAATGGAGTGGAAATTTTGGGGCTAAGGCCATTAGTTTGGTGAGTTCTTGAAACATGACCAATTTGGGGCAAATTTGGTGCTTTTTTGACTTAGGTTAAAATAAAATGAAATTGAAGCCTCACCAATGCTAATTGAAGGTAAATTTTGATATATGGGTATGTTATGAAGGTTTTTCAACATAAATTGTAACAAATGGAGTAGTCCATGGGTTCAATTTGGCGGAACCAAGTCATGGGCCCAAAACTGAGATTTTGATCTAAATCAAAATTGGGTTCAAATGATGGACTAATAGAGCTTTGATTTGGTCTAGATTGGTCACATAAAGAGTGGATTTGAGTTTAGAATTGAAATTGACATTAATTGAGACCAATTTGATAAACATTTAGGGTGATTTGAGGAAAATATGGAGGGAAAATATGCGCCTTTAAAGGGCAATTTAGGGGTTTTGGTCAATGATAGTCAAATTCAACAAATTGTGTCATGTGATAGTTGATGAAAATGAAATTAGGAATATTTGGGAGGTTTTTGGAATTTTTGGGACTTTTTGGAATTTTTGGGATCTTTTCAAATTTTTGGAATTTTGGGGTAAAGGGGGGTATCTTGGTAATTTGGCCAGTTTTGGTGATTTTGGGTAGTTTGGGTGTTTTCAAGGTGTTTGAAATGATTCTTGCACCAATTTGGGTATATTGGGAAGATTTGGTAATTTTGGTCAAATTTGGGGTCCCAAGGGTATCTAAGTAACTTGCGGGAATTTAGGAGCAAAAGGATGGGCTGGATATCT
>NW_018219466.1:167115-168427 GCF_001263595.1 Phalaenopsis equestris | reverse complement strand
AAATTGGGCTAGCCATGGGCTAAGTCCAAATTAATCCTTGTGTTTGGTGTAAAACATCATAATGAATAATTTTTGTGAAGTATAAAAATTGTTTTGAAGTTGATTTGGTGGTCAATTTGGATGGGTTTTGATGGGTTTGGTTTTATAACTAAATTAAGCATGTAGAGCTAAACTTGGGTCAAACTTGGGCTAGCTTTGAGCTAAGTCCAAATTAATTATTTTGGCTGGTTTAAAACATCATAATGAACAATTTTCCTGAAGGATGAAAATTGTTTTGAAGTTGACTTGATGGTCAATTTGAATGGGTTTTGATGGGTTTCGGTTCTGGACCCAAATTAGGCATGTAGGGCTAAACTCGGGTCAAACTTAAGCTAGCCTTGGGCTCAGCTCAAATTGATTATTTTGTTTGGTCACAAATGACCTTATAAAGGATTTTCAATAAAAATTATATGCCAATTTGAGGTTTAAGGCATTCAATTGTTGAGATTTGGGGTGTTAGCCAATATTGGGGCTAATTGGGGGTTTTGGTCAAAGATGGTCAAATTGACCAAATTGGACAATGATGTAGTTGGACAAAATGGGAGTGGGAGTATTTTGGATTTATTGGGATTTATTGGGAGTTTTTGAAATTTATAGATTTTTTGGGCCATGGAGGGGCATTTTGGTAATTTCGCCATTTTTGTAAGTTTTGGCAAATTTGGATATATTCAAAGTGTTTGGAATGAGTTTTGATCAGTTTTGGGTATTTTGGCCAAATTTGGGAATTTTGGTCAAATTTGGGTCTCAAGGGCAGTTATGTAATTTGGAGGTGCCTACGGGCAAAAGACCAAGTTGGGCATTTCAAATGTAATTGGGTAGAGAACCATTTTAAATAAGTCATAGACTAATAAAATCCCATTTTGGGTCCTCATATATTGGTCTTAGCCAAGGCATTGTGAGGGTATTGTGAAGATATGGATTGTGAAGATATTGTGAAGATATAGCAAGGGTATAATGTACCTTAGCTTCAAATCAACACCCAAGGTCAATCATAAGGCCAAGTAACCCTATAGGAACTCTTCTGGAGCTCCCCCATAATGATCTTAGCTTCTAAATATTAGTGGTTAGGACCAATATGTGGAACTTCAAGTCGATTAAAGCAAAGATTTTTTTGAGTTTCTAATGGTGAGGGTACCTTTTCTAGTTTTCTAAGACTAGTCAATGGGAAAGTCCTATGGCTAGACCTAGGCTACTAAAGAAGTTTCTAGACCTCAACCAAATGTGAGGTCAACAAATGGACCCCCAATAGGTGGGGTGTGCTGGGCAAGCACAC
>NW_018219466.1:162887-163915 GCF_001263595.1 Phalaenopsis equestris | reverse complement strand
CGTAGTAGCCACCATGGAGGGCAGACGGCGGCTTGGCCCCTCCATTGGATCTTGTTCTTGGACGGCTTCTTTCCCTTTTGAGGAAGAGGAAATCCTGGTGCTAAATTTGAGTAATGAGGGAAATCCCTCTTTTTCTCGTTCTTCGACAGCATCCATTAGTGGATTTTCATATTCTATATTAACATCATCAAATTTCATGTCAAAGTCAATTATTCCACCTTGCGATATCTCATCTTTGTTTAAAGCAAGGTTCAAACCATCTTTAAAAGCAAAAATCAGCCGCGATCCTGACATCTCCTCCTTAAATTAACAGTGAGACATCAGTAAGTTTGAATTGTTTATGAATCAGAATAAAACATAGTTCAATTATTATATATTTTATGTTGTTAATATATATGTAGAAAGGAACAGATGTAATATGGGATACTAAAAATTTTCATTAATTTTTGATATTGATAAAAAAAATTTATCTGTTGATAGACTTTTCAGGCCATATAAATAACCTCAATTTTTATCTGAAGTTCACAAAAAAATTTTATATGTACGCGACAAACTATCAGCAGCAAGCGTCATCATGTTGCGTAGTAGGCCTTCAGGTATCATCTATTGATTGGAAGCATAGACCTTTCTCCTTGAGAATTGATAAGTTGGTAAGCTCCTCCGGCGTAGACCTTCTCAATGACAAATGGTCCCTCCCAAGTTGACTCAAATTTTCCACCTACCTTGCGACGTGCAAGAATCGGTCTTTTGAGAACAAGGACTAGGTCACCAATTTTAAATGTCCTTGGGCGGACCAATTTTTCATGAGCTCGTATCATTTTTGCTTGGTATAGCTCCAGATGTTGTTGTGCTTGTAGGCGCTTTCCTTCGAGACTTTCAAGTTCTTCTAGTCTGAGCTTTGCATTTTCCTCGGTTGTAAGTTGGTTTGGAATAGCAATTCTGAGAGACGGCATCTGTATTTCTAATGGTAGTATGGCCTCTGACCCGTACACGAGCATGTAAGGTGTACATTGAGTGGGAGTTCTGAA
>NW_018219466.1:151265-151804 GCF_001263595.1 Phalaenopsis equestris | reverse complement strand
TTTATTTTTATTAAATTCCCCTGATATCAGAGAACTCAAAAAATTAAGTTTCATAATTTTTGGAGTTATATTTTGATTTTTAAAAATTATTTAAGTATTAACTCTAATGATGATCTTTAAAAATCAATTAAAGATATCAAATGATTTCTAAATCCTTAAAAATTTTTATGGTGAATTTTTTGACTTATAAATCACAGTGGAGAGCAAAAATCAAATAATTTTTATCTTTATGTCCTGGTTTCGGGCAGGAATTCAAACCCAAAATTGGATTGCCATGGTGGATTTGAGAGGAGGAAGTGGATTGAAATGGGCTAAGGGTCTCCTAGGGAAGCTCTCTCAGGAGTTTGGAAGGCCTCAGTGAAAATTTTTTACCACCCCCTATTCATGGTCGTGGGGGTGGATTTTATAGAAAATGGCTATGGGGATGCTTGGCTGGCCAATTGAGAGCTTAGCCCCACTGCTTAGGTGTCAAGAAGAGGAGCTCTCAACTCAATTTGGGCTGAGTTGGCCTCTTGGCATGGGTTTGGGTTTTAGCCATG
>NW_018219466.1:145010-150929 GCF_001263595.1 Phalaenopsis equestris | reverse complement strand
TTGTGTTTGGGCTAGGTTAGGCATGCCAATTGGCCTAATTAAATATGGAATTTGGTGTAGGAGACCATGAGGAACAACTTTCATGAAGGGTGAATGTTATTTTGAGGTCAATTGGTTAATCAATTTGGTGGATTTTTTATTTTTGACCCATTTTAAGCATGTTGGGCTAAGTTTGGGTCAAACTTGGGCTAGCCATGAGCTAAGGCCAAATTAATTTTTGGCTTTGGTGTAAAACAACATAATTAACAATTTTTATGAAGGATAAAAATTGTTTTGAAGTTGATTTGGTGGTCAATTTGGATGGGTTTTGATAGGTTTGGTTTTAGACCTAAATTAAGCATGTAGAGCTAAACTTGGGTCAAACTTGGACTAGCTTTGGGCTAAGTCCATATTAATTATTGTGGTTGGTTTAAAACATCATAATGAACAATTTTCATGAAGGATGAAAATTGTTTTGAAGTTGACTTGATGGTCAATTTGAATGGGTTTTGGTTTTGGACGCAAATTAGGCATGTAGAATCGGGTCAAACTTAAGCTAGCCTTGGGCTAAGCTCAAATTGATTATTTTGTTTGGTCACAAATGACCTTATAAAGGATTTTCAATAAAAATTATATGCCAATTTGAGGTTTAAGGCATTCAATTGTTGAGATTTGGGGTGTTAGCCAATATTGGGGCTAATTGGCGGTTTTGGTCAAAGATGGTCAAATTGACCAAATTGGACCATGATGTAGTTGGACAAAATGAAATTGGGAATATTTTGGATTTATTGGGATTTATTAGGAATTTTTGGAATTTTTAGATTTTTTGGGCCATGGAGGGGCATTTTGGTAATTTGATCATTTTTGTCAGTTTTGGCAAATTTGGATATATTCAAAGTGTTTGGAATGAGTTTTGATTGGTTTTGGGTATTTTGGCCAAATTTGGGAATTTTGGCCAAATTTGGGTCCCAAGGGCAGTTATGTAATTTGGAGGTGCCTAGGAGCAAAAGACCAAGTTGGGCATTTCAAATATAATTGGGTAGAGAACCATTTTAAATGAGTCATAGACCAATGAAATCCCATTTTTGCTCCTCATATATTGGTCTTAGCCAAGGCATTGTCAGGGTATTGTGAAGATATGATGATGGTATAGTGTACCTTAGCTCCAAACCAACACCCAAGGTCAATCCTAAGGCCAAGTAACCCTATAGGAACTCTTCTGGAGCTAACTCTTCTGCCCTATAGGAACTCTTCTGGAGCTCCCCCATAATGATATTACCTTCTAAATATTAGAGGTTAGGACCAATATGTGGAACTTCAAGTCGATTAAAGCAAAGAGTTTCTAGAGTTTCTAATGGTGTGGGTACCTTTTTCTAATTTTCTAAGACTAGTCAATGGGAAAGTCCTATGGCTAGACCTAGGCTACTAAAGAAGTTTCTAGACCTCAACCAAAAGTGAGGTCAACATCCACGCTTCTTTCCAATCAGTGAGAAAGTTAATCACATCATTCAGGGGGGCTTCCATCATATTGAAGGATTCAAAATGGCAGCTATAACAGTCTGGGACTTCGTAAAAGATGTTAATGAATTCAACAGAAAATCCCCCCACTTAAGTGATTCCGTCTTCATAATAGAATTCGTTAGCATAGAGTTCTTTCACAATATTTGCAGTAGCTTTATTAGTAGTGTAACAGAAGTTTTTCCACCTCCGCTCGGTAGTAACTCGTTCAATTTCTCCACCCGGACTCTCAAAAACTTGATCTTGTATACACTTCTTTCCTTCAATCACTGAAGTAAATCTCGATTGAGCCTTTGCATTGATGAAGCGAGACCCGTCGAACTCAAGTCATCTTTTTTGTTGTAGAGCCATTTCAATCTAATCAAAATTATAGAAAAATTTCAAAATATACTTCAAATATGCAAATAATGGCTTCCAAAAGTAATTCTAAGAGTTCAACACTAAGTTCCATGAATTTCTTCACAATATTTTCTTCACACTCTCAAATTTTTTGATCTCCTCAATATGGAAGAAATTCATGGTGAAAATCAAATATTTTTAACTTGGAGTGAAGCTCTTACCTAGAGATGATCAAATCCGGTGTCTAAATGCCTTGAAATCGCCTCCCAATCCAAGATCTCGCAAGCCCTAGGTCAAAAATCGCTTTTTTCAGAGGAAGGGGATGATGAATAGTGGCAGTTGACTGGTCAAAATCGCGGTTAAAAGTGTTTTTTCGGGATCTCGTCGTCGGAGGGGTATTCGGCACTGTCGGCGCGCTCTATTGAAATTAAATCCTAAGTCTCAGGAAAATTCTGTCGTCAACGACGTCGAAGGCACCGTCGGCGGGCTCTATTGATTTGGTTCAATTTCTGGATTTTTTCTGAATTTTCGTGATTTCGATCAATTCCAAGCCTAAACGACATTTAATCATTATAGACATAATTTTAAAAAATTAAATGATGTAATTAGCACAAATAAACTTTCACAACACAAAACATCATAATTATACATAATTTCTAAGAGTTACAATTCGATATACGTTACATAACACACCTAAGTTTGGTATTTTCTCAACATCAATACATTAATTCAGCGTCGCAACCCAAGCCTCAACACTCAAAATGCTAAAAAAAAAACATCATATGCTTAGTCTCAACTATACAGAGATCTAAAAGCATAATTCTAAAGCAAAGCAAATGCAAAGTTCAAATCAAATTACATACATAAACAGACAGGTAGCAATATAAATATACTATAATTCAGATTCAGTATTAGATTCTCCTCTGAGATCACCCATTGATTACACATGTACGAAGGGGTTATAGATTGGTCGGTATGGAAATTCTTCAGGAGAATCCTCTTCTATCAATTTCATCCTCCTCATCAGCCGTATCAAACTATCTTCTATATGTCCAGAGTGAGAAAATATTCTTTCATCCTCTAGTCTAGATGATCGAAGAAATCAGAGATATTATTAATTGCATTCATGATATTTTGTACCTCCTTCTCCAATTTCTTGATTCTACGCAGGATCACCAGAGTTTTGTCCGGAACTAAAGGTTGGATCGGCAGTGAATTCTGATCTATCATAATAGTCATGTCATTTTCATCTTCAAAAGTTGGGAATCTCTCAATTAGATCCAAAGGTTTCCAAGATAGAAGTACCTTTTTCCAATTTTCATACGATACTTGGAACTGACTGTAAAGTGAGAACATTGTATAAGGGTGTCCAAGCTCATAAGCTGATCCATGAACGATCAGGCCCAAAACCGACTTCACAAGTATTGATCCAATATTGATCGGCAGTCCCATTTGGATGCAGTAATTCAAAATAGCACTTTCTTTAGAAACTTTACCAATCTTCGTTATTGGTAACAGTTTCATAGAAATGAAGAAGTGTCAGTGTTTCGAAACGGGATTTAGTAGTGTCGCAGAAAAACTAACATACTCATTTTCTCTCATTTCACAGTCTTCAGTTTCGTCTGTTAAATATTGGTAAATCTCATTCATTTGGTTTCTTGTCAGGACGAAGTTGGAATAATGGCAGACAGGAATGTTCTTGATCATGTATAATTCATTGATCCGTGCAAGAGTGAAAGTTATCCATCTACCTCACACAGAAACGACTCTCTGGTTGATGCTATCCAAATTCGCATAAAATTCCTTTAACACAGGAACAACCATGGTGGTGGAAGTATAGCACAGCACTTCCCATCTTCGCCGCATTATCATTTCTTCAATTGTCATAGAGGGATTATTCAATCCGCGATTTACAAATCCTCGTTCCTTCATTATTCTTTTCTTCGTTATTCTTTTCTGCGTCAGTACCTTGTTGAAGATTCGCTGCGCTTCCGCACTAATGAACTTTCTTCGGTTAAACACTCACATTCTAGGATTATCAAGGGAATTTAACGCCATAGCAATGAAATTGGTGGAGTTTCACTTTGTTTTTGGGGGAAACATAAACTTAGGAACAAATTTAGGAGTTTAAAACGAGTAACTCCGGCCCAAAAACTGCCAAAAGCCTCCATTCAAACTCCAGAAATTGCCATCTTGCTAGTCTCACCGTCGGCGACGTCGAGGGCGTCGTCGGTGAGCCTTTTGTATATAATTGCCTGGACTCTCAGAAAAAATCCATCGTCGGCAGCATCGGGCCGCCGGCATTGAGGGCGCCATCGGCGCCCAAGGAAAAAATTGCACAGTTTTGCTCTGGTCCGAGTGCGTTCCAATTTTTCTCTATGGATCCAATTTTTATGATGATTCAAGGGTAAATAAGAGTAGTAGAGCTCAACACTATCACAAACTAACGATAATTTCAAATTGAAACTACTATAATCGCAATAAACATAAAGATAATTATGGGTTGCCTCCCATAAAGCGCTTGGTTTAACGTCGTCAGCCTGACCTATTTAGGTTTATTCAGGTTGACTGATCATTAAAACCTCTTTAAAATTTGGTCTTTTATCCTCAAAATACTGTTTTAATCTGTTTCCATTTACTTTAAATCTATCTCCAGTCTTCTGATCTTTAATTTCAACAGCTCCATAAGTATAAACTTGAGTCATAGTAAAGGGTCCTAACCAACGAGACTTTTTTCTAGGGAATAACTTTAGCTTAGTGTTGTAAAGCAAAACTTCTTGTCCTGGTTCAAAATTCTTCTGGTTAATCTTTCCGATCATGCCATAACTTTAGTTTTTCCCTATAAATTATGTTGTTATCATAAGATTCATTTCTTAATTCTTCCAATTCATTTAATTGTAAATATCTCTTTTTACCAGCATCCTTCAATTTATAATTGAATTCCTTAATCGCCAAATATGCTTTCTGCTCCAATTCTGCTGGTAAGTGGCAAGTCTTTCCAAAAATCATTTTGTAAGGAGTCATTCCAATATGAGTTTTATTAGCAGTCCTATAAGCCTATAATGTGGTATCTAGTCTAGTGTACCAATCTACTCTACTAGGGTTTACAGTCTTTTCAAGTATTTGTTTAATCTCTCTATTAGAAACTCCAGCTAACCTATTAGTTTGAGGATGATAGGCAGTAGAAATTATATGAATAATATTAAACTTTTCTGCCAATCTCTGAATATATTTATTCCTAAAATGGGATCCTCCATCAGTGATAATCATTCTAGGCATTCTGTATCTAGTGAAAATATTTTTCATTAAAATTCTTGAAACACTTTTAACGTCACAACGTGGTAAAGCTTGTGCTTCAATCCTGTTGACCTCACTTTCGGTTGAGGTTTAGATTTTCCTCTTTAGTAGCCTAAAGTCTAGCCATAGGACTCTCCTATTGACAATTCCTAGAAAACTAGAAAAGGCACCCTCACCACTATAAATTCCAAACTCTTCTCTACTAACTTGAAGTTCCACATGTTGGTATCAACCTATAAATACTTAAAAGGTGGGGTCACTATGGGGGAAACTCAAGTTGAGTCACCCTTAGGACTGCTGAATCGTAAGGCTGGCTGTTGGTCTGGAGCTGAGGCACTCACTACACTTATCTGCACCCACAATCACTCACAACCCTGAACTCAAATTTCTAGCCTAGGTCCCTTGATCATTTTGGGATACTCATGTAGATGGTCCCCTAAACCTACTTGCCCTATGGCTATGGTTTAGCCAAGACCACTACATAGAGTAACAAAAATGTGGTTTCCATTGGTCCATGGCTTATTGATGAAAGTTGGCACTCAAACTCTACCAATATACTGAACCTGCCCTTTTGCCCCTGAGCTCCCCAAATTACATAAACACCCTTGAAAACCCAAACTTTGCCAAAATTCCCAAGTTTACCCAAAATACCCAAATTTGATCAAAATTCATTTCAAACCTTTTGAAAACCTCCAAATTATCCAAAATTACCCAAAATCTCCAAAGATGGCCAAATTACCAAAATACCCCTCCATAGCCCAAAATCTCAAAAATTCCAAAAATTCC
>NW_018219466.1:142450-144334 GCF_001263595.1 Phalaenopsis equestris | reverse complement strand
ATCATATACACCAAATGCAACATTTATTTGGGCCAATTGACATGGCTAACCTAGCCCAAATCCAAGTTTTGTTCATTTGCACCCACTTGGGCCCATGCACTAAATGTGACCTAACCACCCTAAAGTCACCAATTTAATTCCATCACAGCCATTAATTGGACTTAGTGACCAATCCAAACACCATGAAACCACCTAAATCAAGCCATGGACCAAAGGTCCCCCAAATCAAGGGATATTATTTCTAAAAATGCATGTGCTTAAGATATCCTTACCAAAAATTGGTATCATTGCACTAAATTCGTGTGACATATTCCCTTGGGTTCCCTGAGCTCCTAAACACCTCCTCCTTGCCAGCCGGACAGTCTAGTGGTCAGAAAAGCTCAAAATAGAGAGCCTCCCCCATGGAACCTCACCCAAATCAAATCTAGAGGCCAGCTCATCCAAATCAAATTGAAGAGCTCCTCTGCCCTCCACCTAAGCACCACAATGCACCCAAACTTATGCCCTGAGAGCCACCCCATGACCATTTTCATAAAAACTCACCTCCACGGCCATGTGAGGGGTGAAAAAATTTTCTCAGAAAGAGCTTCCCAAATCACTCACAGGGCTTCCTTGAGATCTCTACAGCCCATTCCAACCACTCCATTGCCTTGATTCCCCGTGTATAATCCTAATTTTGAGCTTAAAAATTAGGGAAAAAACAGGACATCTCTCAAAACTCCACCAAACTTCAATTGCTTGTACCCACACCTTAAAGAACAAGAGAAGACAAAGCCCCATCAAATTACCCTCTAAAATAGCCTCCACGATAGCTCTAGACCAACACCTGAAATCGAGCATGGTCGAATTCATACTTAGGTCTTACCACCACAAAAGAGGCTTAATCCCTAAGGGACTCAATCCCTAGCCTCCTTGGACCCCAACGAACATGTCGAGCACCTCTGATTGATGCCTCCCTTCTCATAGCAAAGGTATAAAATTTCCCCTCCTCTCGAGCCTATTTTAATTCTTCATTTACTTGGGCTTGATTTCATGACACATTAACCGTATGGATGTGTTCGTCTCGCTAAGATGAGCATTTAAAAAAAAAATCACTTAATTTGGTTGAGAAATGAGAGAGATCGTAAGCCTTGAAGGTGGACGGCTCTCAGCCTAAGCCATTGGGGGCGATGACCACGTGTCGTCCGATCACGCGTGTATCAAATGGATGGCCAAGATGAAGTCAGACAACGCACCATCCAATACGCCCCATCCAATCGTGCGTGTATCAAATGGATGGCCAAGATGAAGCCAGACAACGCTTCTTTACATAAACAGCGGGACGCATGGCTGCTGGCATGGACAGATGCGTCAAATAGGAGCGTGTCGCGTGGAGTTCGGAGCTGCCTAGGATCTACATGGAGCCGCGTGGATAAGTAGAAAAATAGGGTTTTTTCTATTTATTTAATCTCCCTAAACTTCAAAAATCCATAACTTTGTGTAGAAAAATCACAAAAATAAAATAAAAATACCCTCTTGCTCAGCGAACAGAGGAGAATAATGTGGAATAAACTTCAAGTCCATTTGGTGCATAAAATATTTTTAATTAATTAAACATTATTTGGGATCATTTAATTCTCCATTTTCATACCTATTTTATACTGTTTTTAATGATATTACACTTTAAAGAAATGTATTTTTGATGTTTTGTTGCAGGAATGATGAATTAGGGTCATTGGAGCAAAAAGATGCAAAAAGGAGCGAATTTGGAAATTTGAACTAGGCCGCCGACAGCGCCATCAACCCCGCCGACGATGAGTTTTTCCCGAGGCTACAGGACAAAATTCTGAGAAGTCCATCAACTGCGCCCTCAAGGCCACCGACGGCGAGCTCCACGGATACGGG
>NW_018219466.1:141956-142415 GCF_001263595.1 Phalaenopsis equestris | reverse complement strand
AAGGGAAATTTTTAAGGGATGCTTAGGCAACTCTTGGGAAAGCTCAACCACAACTTTAAAAGACTATTTTGGCCGAAAATTGGAGAGCCTGGAGAAGGAGGGAAAGAATTTAAGGAGTAAAGGAAGTTCTAGAAAGAGTTCCTAGAGATTAAAAAGGATCCAATATTGTAAGGAATTCTTAGAGAAATTGTAAGAGTGGAGGGAAAGTGAGAGATTTCTTCCTCCTTGCTACTTCGAAAAGGAATTTTGTGTGCTGTAAAGAAAGGAAGAGATTCAGAGGAACTTTGAGGAGTGTTCGTGGGGAGAAATTTAGAGATAAGTTATTTACTTGTTATAGTTTGTATAGCTTTGATTTTATATATGAATTCCAAGTTGTGTTGTGCTTTCCCCATGAGTTCTAAGTAGTTTTCTCTGTCTTTCTCCTTGTCTCGAGATTGGTGAAATGGTGATTTGAATTGG
>NW_018219466.1:139943-141572 GCF_001263595.1 Phalaenopsis equestris | reverse complement strand
GTAGGATTAGTCAATGTTCTTTATGCCTGGACTAAAGGGTAAAGAATAGGTATGCTCCTATCACAATATAAATTAATTAAACTAATTCACTTTATCCATTAACTATAATTTCTTGACAAGAAGAAGGATGCTTTCTTATATATTGAATATCACAATTAGACCCTCCTTAGTATCATTAGTTATTTAATAGTAATTAAATTTACCTATTTATTTCAATTGTTTATTAATGACAGATAAGCAAATTGAACTTTGTTGTTGTGATTAAAGTATTGCTTTTCTAAAATCTTAGTTCGCAGTTCTAAACCACTCCCTGTGGGATCAATATCTAGGACACCATTAGAGCTCTATATTACTCGAGCGATACATATACTTGGTTTAATAAGTGTGACTTTACCATTATTGAATATTTATTATGTCCATATTTATCTTATATTTGTAAGCATATATAAAGTTGCGGTCAAATATCCTCTAATTTTTCTAAAGTCAGAGGAGGTTCATATACAGAGATCCATATTTTTTAAAAACTTCTTGATTTTCTAAATAAAGATATTGAATTTTAAAGCTTAAAAATAATTTTTAAAGGCTAAAAATGAGTTTTTCACTAAAATAATTCCAATAAATCAAAGAAAAAAAATTTGAAATTTGCTCCTCTGGGTTCTCTAACCTTAGAGAGATTTTTCAAAAATACAAAACTTAATTTTCATCATTTAAAATATTTTATCTTTATTAAATAACTTAAAATTTAAAATAATTTTGATAAATAATAGAGAATTCAAAAAATCATGAAATTTGGTCCAAAGACTTCTCTAGTCTGGGTCTACCTCCAATAAAAATTTCAAAGGATTAAAATTTACCTTGGTCTAGTTAGGAATTTTCTTTAAAAAATACTATTTTTGAATGAAAATAATTATATAAAATAAATTAAATTCTGAAAAATCACATTTTCTCCTCTGATGTCTTAATTGACTCATGAATGAGGTAGAATAAAAATTTCAAAGTAATTTTAATTGAATTTGACAAATTATGAAGTGTTAGAGCCTTAGGGGCAAATGCGTAGTTTTGGAAATTCAGCCTTAATTAACGTTTAGGCTTAAGTTAAGGAGGGAAATGGGTAACATCTGATCTTAATCAATTTATTTGATGCTTGAAACACAAGGGGTTAATTGGTACAAACCAATCTCACTTTCCTCTTTAAAACGATAAGTTAATAAATTTCTAAATCATTAAAAATTTGGAAGTTTATCAAAATTAAATGATCCTGGACTTAGGGGTATGAATTTTGAAGTCAATAATTAATCAATTTAATACCCCTATCTTGATTTTCAAATAAAATCCAAATTATGAATCAAGACCACCTAAGGTTTAACCCTTTTCAAAACTAATTAAGACACTCACCTAGATCTTAAGGGCTTAGTGGTGACTTAGACCAAATCAAAATCGACTAAATAAGGATTAGAGAAATAAACATAACATAATCAGACATCCTTGAAACACCACTAAGCTGAATTAGGGTTAAAATTTGGCTAAGTGTTCCAACAACACTAACTTGCCTCTTTAAGGGTCTTCACCCACATAGTTCTTAAATTGAATCACAAGTGATAATTACCCTATTCTTAGGGATAATTGAGA
>NW_018219466.1:133346-135931 GCF_001263595.1 Phalaenopsis equestris | reverse complement strand
GTGTTAATTTAGATATAACTTGAATTTTTGCAGGGTCTGCTTCCATACCATCTTCCAAAATTTTATGCCCTAACACAATTCCTTCTGCAACCATAAATTGACATTTCTCCCAATTTAGAACCAAATTAGTTCTTTCGCTTTATTCTAAAACTTTTTCAAGATAATTTAAGCATGCGTCAAATGATGTTCCAAATACAGAGAAATCATCCATAAATACTTCCAATCCATCATCAATTAACTTACTAAATATAGACATCATACATCTCTGGAATGTTACAGGTGCATTACATAATCCAAAAGGCATTCTTCAAAAAGCAAAAGTTCTAAAAGGACTAGTAAATGTTGTCTTTTCTTGATCCTCAGGAGCAATAGGAATTTGATGGTAACTCTTATATCCATCTAAAAAATAAAAACATTTATGACCAGCAAGTCTATCTATTATTTGGTCTAAAAAGGGTAAAGAGAAGTGATCTTATCTGGTGACAGTGTTTAATTTTCTATAATCAATGTAAATACGCCACCCAGTATCTTGTTTGATAGGTATTAATTCATTATTTTCTTTTGTTTCAACAGTCACTCCTTCTTTCTTGGGAACACAATGAATTGGACTTACCCACGCACGATCTGAAATAGGATATATAATTTCAGTGTCTAACCATTTCAAAATTTCCTTTTTAACTACTTCTTTCATCATTGGGTTTAATATCATTTGTGGATCAACTCTTGGTTTATATTGTTCATCTAATATAATTCTATGCGTACAGATCAAAGGACTGATTCCCTTAATATCAGCTAAGGTCTAACCAAAAGCTTTCTTATACCTTTTCAATGTATCTAACAGTCTTTGCTCGTGTAAATCATCTAATTAATGAAATATAATAACAGGTTATGTAGATGAGTTTCCCAGAAACACATATTTTAAGTGGCTAGGCAATATTTTCAACTCAAGTTCAGGTGGTTTTATAATTGTCGGAAATTGATTCTTATCAGTATTTTTTTGTAATATCTAGCATCTCAAATCTTTCCTGAACATAATTTAATTCTTCATTTTCTAATTCATCCAAAATAATTTTATCACTATCTTCAAATTGTTCTTTCTCTTCAAAATATTCTTTAAAATGTTCATTCAATAGATGTTCACTAATTTTCATATTAAATATTCATTATCTATTTCAACAGCAGGGTATTTCATAGATTTTGCAAATCGTTAACTCTCATAGTTAATTCTCCTTTTTGAACATCTATCATAGCTTTTCCAGTAGCTAAAAATGGTCTCCCTAAAATAATAGGTATTTATTTATCTTCCTCCATATCTAAAATAATGAAATCCACAAGAAAGATAAATTTATCAACTTTCACTAACATATCTTCTATAACTCCCTTAGGATATGTAACTGAATGATCTGTTAACTGAAGAGTTACAGAAGTAGGTGAAACTTCTCATAATCCTAATCTTTTGAAAATTGATAGAGGCATAAGATTAATGCTGGCTCCCAAATCATATAAAGCTCTTCCATAAATTTTTTCACCGATAGCACACGATATAGTGAAAATGCTAGGATCTTTTAATTTTTTAGGAAGTTTTTTCTGAATAATTGCACTACACTCTTTGCTAAGTGCAACACTTTCGTTATTCTTGAACTTGCTTTTCTTGTTTAGAATATCTTTCATAAATTTCACATAATTGGGCATTTGCTCTAAAGCTTCTATAAAGTTAATATTTACCGTTAACTTCTTAAGAATTTCTAAAAATTTGGAAAATTATTTATTCTGTTTGTGTTGCTTCAATCTTTGAGGAAACGGTTGTGGAGGTTTCTCCAAAGTAATTTTCATTAGTGTAAGTGGATATTCTAAATCTGGGTACTCATGATCCTTTTCTTTGTCAGTATCCACTTTCTCTTTTTCAATTTCCATTTCTTTCTCTACTATTATTTCTAATTCTTCTCCACTTCGTAATTGTATCGCTTTGATTTGTTCTTTTTCTTGATCTTTAGGATTTGGTTCCACAGTACTAGGAAAAGTTCCTAATGTTCGGTTACTATGCATAGTAGCGATATGCCCTAATTGGCTTTTAATATTCTTAATAGCAGTTCCTTGATTTTGTAATTGATTTCCTTGAATTTGTAATTTATTTCCTTGACTCTGTAATTGTTGACCCATGTTTAATATCAGCTCTTCCATTGATAACTTATTTTCCTTAATATGAGTGTTACTATTAAATCCTGGAGGATAAGAAGGTCTATAATTAACATTTTCTTGGTTGGATGAATTTTTTAATGGGTTCATTGGGTTGTTTGCCCATTGTTGATTTGTAGCAGAATTGTTATTCTAATTAAAATTTGGTTGATTCTTCCAACATGGGTTATGATAGTTCGAATAAGGGTTGTTGGGTCTATTAATAGCATTTAAAGTTTCATATGAAGGTTGAACATCCACAAATTGCCCAGATGAATTCTCTTCCATCATAGAAGGTGTTGGAGAATAATTCATTCCATAATGATCTAATTTCATTGATATTGCAGCAATCTGCGAAGCTAACATAGAAATTGCATCAGAATCGTGGATACTAGCTGCTCTTTTAGGAT
>NW_018219466.1:104237-133116 GCF_001263595.1 Phalaenopsis equestris | reverse complement strand
TAAGAAGATCTTTAAATTCATATATTGACTCATATATTGACTCTTCATCAATCTGACAGAACAATGTTATGTCATTTCTAAGTTTAGCAGTTTTGGATAGATGGAAATATTTGGATAGAAATTTCGGTGAAGCTAATAGATCCAAGTGCTAACAAATTTAACCACATCTTAACCTTATCCCTCTGTGAAAAAGTAAAAAGTATAATTCTAACAACATCATTTGAGACTTTGTCATATTTAAAAGTAGCACACAGTTCTAAAAAACTCGCGAGGTGTAAGTTAGGTTCTTCATTTGGTGTGCCTTTGAATTGATTGTTTTGTACCATTTGGATAATATCAGGTTTAAGCTCAACTAAATTAGCATTTACATCAGGATTTTGGATAGATAAGTGAATTTAATCTATTGTAAGATTTGCATAAGCTCTTAAGGGTCTAGATTGGTGTTCATTCTCTATTCCTTGATTGTTTATTCCTTGATTTTTATTCCTTGATTGTTCATGTTGTTTTCCATTTTATCAGAATTTCTAGATTCTCTTCTCAATCTTCTAATCTTTCCAACAGTGCGTTCTAATTTCGAATTGAAGGGTATAAGATTTTCAAGTTCAAATTTATGCATACAATTTGAAATCAGTACACAGTAAAACAATTAACAAAATATGAAAATAAGTTGTAATTCAAGTAAAAATTTTCTAATAATCCTAATTTGTTTGTTACTCTAATTATGATTCTTGTTTACTACTCGGCAATGGCGCCAAAAACTTGACAACGACTTTATATATGCTTAAAAATATAAGTATTTAGTACTGCTGCTAAAAAAGTAATTCCTCAGTAACTTCACCAAAACTTAATAACAATTATAGATTTGATAAACATGTATGTATAAAATATTCAATAATAATAAAGTCACACTTATCAACGCAAGTATATGTATCGCTCAAGTAATATAAGGCTCTAATGGAGTCCTAGATATCAATCCCACAGAGAGTAATATTAGAACTACGAACAAAGACTATAGAAAAGCATTTACTTTAATCGCAACAATGGAATTCAATTTGTTTTTCTGTCACTAATAGGAAATTAAAATAAATATGTAATTTTAATAACTATTAAATAACTAATTATACTAATGAATGTTCTAATGTGATATTCAATATATAAGAAAGCATCATTCTCCTTGTCAAGAAATTATAGTGAATGTATAAAGTGAATTAGTTCAATTGTATTGTGCCAAATAGGAGCATACTTATTCTTTACCCTTTGATCTAAGCATAAAGAACATTTACTAATCCTACACTTGTTTATTGAATCTGCGGCTAGGCTGGCAGGATACCGGCTCTCACTTTGGAGCTCCCACGTTCCCCTAACCTGAGGGCTAACATCTACACTTCAACACCCAAATGATAGGACTGAATTGAGGATTTTAGTCTGTCACTCTAAAATCTTCAATTCGACGCCCGATAATTTTATTTCCCTATTTATTTGCACCCAACTTCCAAGGGCTTTGACCTCCTTGAATCTTGGATGTAATTTTCACTTTAGTTGTAAAACTCAACATATTTTAACAAATCAATTGGCCAGATTGAAAGTAAATTAAGATCGAAGTGAAAAGATCATCACAATTTCTTTAACATTTTTGTGGCTCAACCAATTCAAATCACCATTTCACAAATCTCAAGACAAGGAGAAAGACAAAGAAAACTACTCAGATCTCATGGGGAAAACACAACAAAACTCGGAATTCATATATAAAATCAAAGATACTAACTACAATAATAAATAAAACTATCTCTAATTTCTCCCAAAGCAAACTCCTCAAAGTTCCTCTGAATCTCTTCCTTTCTTTACATCACACAGAATTACTCTTCGAAGCGGCAAGCAGGAAGAAATCTCTCACTTTCCCTCCACTCTTACAACCTCTCAAAGAATTCCTCACAATTGAGACTCTCTACACTTTTTCACACTTCAATTTAGAGCCTCCCCTTTCAATTTTTGCCCAAAGTCTTCTCTTTAAAGATGTGGATGAGTTTTCCTAAGAGTTGCCTAAGCACCCCTCCAAAATTTGTTTTGATCCAATGCATAATTGGACATAACCGCCAAGCTTGCCATCGGCGGCCTCGAGGGTGCCGTCAGCGGGCCTTCTAAGTGAATTAATTTTAGAGTCTCGGGAAAAGTCCTTTGTCGGCGTCGTTGGGCTCACCGTTGGCGCCCTAGTTCAAATCTTCACATTTTGGTCATTTTCGCTCCAAATTCGCTCCTTTTTGCATCTTTTTGCTTCAATGACCCTAATTCATCATTCCTACAATAAAACATCAAAAATACCTTTCTTTATAGTGTAATATCATCAAAAACAGCATAAAATATGTATGAAAATCTCAACATTTTTTCCTTTGGTCACCAATCTGCTGAATCTCCCAATTTGCTCCACGTCACGTCCATTTCACAACATTTCTTCTCCACTTCATTTGGGTTCCCCTATCTATCGTATCTGCAAGAAAAACATGAAAAAATCTTTCTTTAATGTGCAATTTTATCCATAAATGGGTGTAAATGAGAAGGTAAATTAAGCATTATTTAAGCCATATCAATCAACTATTATGTGAGTTCACAATCAACCCTAATTGGTTATTTAGTTTCTTTATAGTTGCACCTTGACTTTGCAGTTGATTACTCATCTACAAAAAAACTTCCTCCTAAGATAGCTTCTTTTCCTTGAATTGTTGGTTTGCTTCAAAACCAGAAGGATAAGAAGGATTCAAGTTAGAACTACCCTAATTGTTCCAATTCTTAAAAGAGTATAATGAATTACTCCCCCATTGTTGGTTTCCTGCACCTTGTTTGTTATTCCAACTGAAGTTAGGGTGATTCTTTTAATTAAGATTGTAAAAATTGGAATATGTTTTTTTCTTCCTGTTATTGATCGCATTTAGGGGCTCAAGAGATGAAGTGTTAACATTAACCACTAGTTTGAATGAGTTTTTCTCAATTACTTGGGGTCCTTAAGGCGAGTTCATCCCTAAGCGATCTAGCTTCCAAGATATAGCAGCTACCTGAGAAGTTAGAATTGAAAGCACATCTGTATCATGTACACTTACTACATTTCTTGGGTCACTCACTCAAAAGGCCAAAAAAGTTGTTGGTAGCCATCTCCTCAATCAGAGAATAGACTATATCAAATGGATTTGACATAAGTGAACAACCAATGGTAACATCAATGATAGAACTAAGAGAATATACTAAACCATTGTAAGAAGTCTGAAGTATCAACTCATTGTGAATTGCATGAAGGGGGTATTTTCTAGGGAGTCTTTAAATTGTTCACAAGCTTCATAAATTGATTCACCTTCTTGTTGGCAAAATGAAGTGATACTAATCGTTGGTTTTGTCATTTTTTGAAGGTAGGAAATATTTAGCAAGGAATTGATGGGATATTTCACTCTATATCCTAATTGATCTATGTGCTAATGAATTTAGTCATATTTTGGATTTATCTCTCTAGGAGAAAGAAAAAACATTAGCCTAATAGCATCGTTGTAAACATCATATAGCAAAATGTGGTGCAGAGTTCTAAGAAACTCGCTAAATTTAAGTTTGGATCTTCAGATGGGGTTCCTCCTAATAGGTTATTCTACACCATTTGGTTGATAACATGACTCATTTTGAATGTTAGCTTCTATGACAGGGGTTTGGATATTCAATTGAATTTCATCTAACATAGAGTTAGCATAGTCTCTTAAAGTTTTATGTGCATTTGGATGTTCATGTGTTGGTTTCTAAATCTTTAGGTTGTTTTGTGGATTTTTTTCCATCTCTCCTATGAGTTCTTGATGTCTCTTTTGTTTACTAATTTTTCTAATAGTTATTCTTATCTCATAATAGTAAGGTTCAAGTCTTGTAGGTCCTGAACTAAGCATATACAAACTAGAGATTCCTAATCCTAAAAATTCACACAATGCTAAAAAAGAAATATTTTTTCTTGGTTTTTTAAATAAAATAGTGAAAATAATTGAACATAAATAGTTACCACTACAAGTTTTCAAGTATAAGACCTCAAAGTTCAAATAAAATTCTCTTAAGTGAAATTACTGTCATTTCCCAGCGACGACGCCAAAAACTTGTTATTGTTTCCCGGTTCTGAAACACATAAGGGGGCTCATGCAAGTGTACATTTTTTATTGGTAATATCAGATTTTAGAGTCTGGAATGTCGATCCCACAGGGGATGAGATAATCTTTGTTAGGAAAAGTTCTAGCCTACTGGTTTTAGTCCTAACTTGAAATTTAAAATTGGTTAAAGTCTTACAAAATAATTATAAAATTTCACAAGAAAATAAAAAATTTATGTCCTATAAATTTAATCCTAAATTATCAAATACATGGTGGCTCTTCCTTGTAATGAGTTAAGAGGATTTCATGAAATTGAGAATTACAAGTAAAATAGTTTAGTGAAAATTAGAAGAAAGAGTCTTCTTTATCCTCTTCCGAGTACATAAAAAAGATTGGTTTAAAATGATTTTTTCCTATTATTTGCATCTCCCTACAAAGCATAACAACCTATACCCCATAAGTTAGTGTGAAAAACCTGGTTGCTTCAACCATAGACTTTCCCAAGACTTATGGCTCAAAGGAAACTTTAATAATTCACTTGGTCAGAATGAAAAGTAAATTAAGCCCTGAAGGTTTATCATCACCATTTACTGTAATAAAAATAATGCACAATTTTCATTTAATTTATCATACTTAAGCATCACAAAGAAGATTAAAAAGTCTAAACAAGAAGCATGATAAAAACACTAAACAAATTTATTGACATAAAAGAAATCTACTATCCAATTATTACAATTAAAATATAATAGAAAGAAAAAAAAAACTTAGCATTCTCACCATTACAACAACCAAAATATTAATCTATAAGTACTCCTCCTGAAATTCTAGGCTACTACTTTTGCCGAACTCTCCCTGTCCTCTGCATTAGAAGAAGAGGAAGGCTCTCACAGCAAGCAAAACCCACTAAATAACCCACTAACATCAATCTCCTCTAAGTCCCTAATGTTTTGCTATTTGTAAACTCAGTATAATAGCTTCCAAAACTCCCCACACGATCTACATGACTGGATTCACGAACAACAACAATTGCTCCAGGTAGTTTCTGGTGCATAGTCTTCAAGCTCTCTGTTTGCTAAGGAATGAGCTTGCGCCTAACCACCCACGGGGCCCAGTGCCTATGTGCTAGTGTTGCATCACTTAGGCGTCTAATATTTTGGTGTCTAAGCCCCAACCTCTGAGGATGGTAAGGCGGGGACTAGCACCTAGGCGCCCAAGGGTCTTGCGCCTAGGCGTCAGCGCCACTTTGCTTCTATATGCTCCAAGTCTCCCCTTTAATTCTTCACATCAATTTTTTGTTGTAACTGCAAGATAAACACAAAAATTACTTACTTAAATTGTAATTTCATCCATAAAAATGCATAGAAACATCAAGAAATACTAGCAACTTATCTACACATCACTCAAGAGGGTCTTTCTCTTCCTTACATTGCTGACAATTGGGAGAACCCGGATTCCCCAACCACTATGGCATGAGTCAACTAAAAAGTGTAATTTTTAATCCTTAATCTTACTCTTCAGTCCCACTAGCTAAAGTAAAGAGCCAGCAAAAAATATAACATTATTATCTCAATCAATTTTAAAAGAGAAACAGTAAGTGAAGGATTGGTAGAACAGAGGATTGCCAACTAATTACGAAAGATCACAAAAGTCATTATAGCAGTAATAAAAATTGGGCATGACTTGATTAGGAATCACTTCATAATGGTTTATGATCACTCAAAGTTCCCAGCAAAATTGCAACCAAAGGACACATTTGAAAATATCTCAGTAGAGTGCAGGACTGTTGTCATACTCATCTAGCACGATCATTGCCTAGCATCGTCCAAAGTTGTACCAACATATTAAGAACATACGTACCTTCAAGGAGCACCACCCGACTCACCAACATCATGGATGCCTCAGTTAGGGGAATAGAGCCAAAAAGTTTTTGGAAATATTTGGGTGCCATCAAAGTGGGTGTTCATAAGAGAAAGAAAGGATATCAAGAGAAAAATTGGAGCAGTTGCACAAGATTCGAAATCCTCATCCCAATTTTTAGGTGGAAGGGAAGATAAACCATTACAAAGGAAAGGATGTCTTTTATCACTCTCAAAACCGTTTCATGGGTCACATTGAACACATAAATTAAGCCAAAAAAATTAAATTATATTTCATGAAAATAATCACATGCAACTCGGTAACTATTATGCAAGAAAAAACAAAACAAGACTATCCTTTGTGCCATTAATTGAGGTATATTGACATTAAAGGATCCTTTTATATAACACCTCTCCCTCTAACCTAAACCTATCTACCATATTTATATCTTCTTATACCAGAGAGAAGGAGGATGCCTAATGAATGGAAACTAGCTCCGCAAGAAGTGCAGTCATTTCATTGCTAAGGGTGGTTGTTTGAGCATGGAGGGTTTCCAATTCTCCCTCTAATCGATCCACCTTCTTGACAAGTGTCAATAAACCTTGCGTATCTTTTCACTCCATGAATCCAGTCATCTAGGCAAATAAGTTTTAAATCTCGTAGTGTTAGTTCCTAACAATTCATGGGATATCTGTCACTCATTAGTTGCCTCCCTTGTGGTCTCTCTTAGGCTAGCCATTTGTACAACATCTCTAGCCTCACCTAAAATTTGATAGCCATCAATCATTCCTTAGTCCATAGCTACCAAATTCGGAGTCTCGTCAGCACCAACGTCGGTTAAGAGTGAATCAATGTTAATGATTGTTGTGGTTGGACGGGTTGTATCAAAAAGTAAAATAAAGAGAAAATTTAAAAGAGAAAGAAGATCAGCTAAGAAAGTATCAAATTCCTTACACAAAGGATTTGATCCCAATCAGATGCTATAAATGATACACCATCCTTACCAGCCTTCTTTTGTATTATGAGCGGTGGCGAAGGAGCGTCTACAGTCCTCTATGCCTCGAGCTATGCCATAGTATTGATCATCTCTTGAATGGCCCCACCAATATGTAATAAAACTTTTTCCATAGGAGGGGATGACTAACCGACTGGTGGAACACCCAATCAAGCTCCTTTCTCCACTTGGATCTTTTCTCATGGGCAATCACGAGGGAGTCTGATGACCCTACCTGAGCCTCTGGATTGGGCATCGTCAACTTACTCTCTACAAGTTTCTTCCTTTTTTTCACTCTTGAGAGGGCTCCCTTATCATGTCCATTAGAGCGTAGCAGTATACGGTCTTGCTTTAAAGGTCAAACTTCAGAGCTGATTCGTTCACCATAGCGACCTGCTAAGTTCAGATGTATCAAAGAGTAAAATGACATAAGATAATGAAGGTCAATCACTCAAGACCTGTTTATTGAAATTGAGGGCATAAAGATATAGGAAGTTCAATTATTGAATTATTGAATAGTCATAAATGATATTTTTTGTTTTGCATTAAATTCTCTTATTCTTATTGTAACACGAACTTCAAGAAGCTAGAGAATCGGGGAACAAAATATGCACAAAGAAATTATGCTAGGACAAATCTCGAGGAGATTCAACGGTCCATGAGACAAAAGTACTTTCAAAGGTGGACTCACCAATAGAATATATAGGGGACTAGATGCCTAACAAGTGAACTAGATTCAAAACCAATTGTTATAGTGTGTGGCACAAGCTGAGAGGCTCGCCTAGCCACATGAATGATGATCACCCAAACCTAACAATTCAATACAATCAAACTCGAACAAGAGTCTAATCCATCAGATCTTATGGCCACACTAGGGACAACAAGCAGTTTTACACCAAAGTTCTCTTCGTCTAAGGGGAGGCTATCTATTTGATTACAGTGATTCTTCCTCTGCCCTATGACTTAGCTTCACTCTACTGATAAGAGTTCTTCGACGAAAGTCAACAGTCGGCGACCATTAAACCTATCGATCGACAAGATTTAACTAATTAGTTATGTCGGTTCTCACCCACTAGAAGATAGGTCGAGCGATAGCATCTACGGATCTAGCTTTTCTACAACATAAACTCAGTTGTTTGTTCTCCAACTGTATAACTATTCAGATTTTAATAGCACAACCAACCGTTGACATCTTCGAATCCAACAGGCCGACATAACTTGTCAAAGTCCTACCAAGCCCAATCGGTAAAAACTAGTGTGAAATACCTAAATTAACATGTACAATCCCCACTGAAATTGAGGCATAAATGTAACTTCACCCACTATAACCCCTTTGTCTATAAATAAGAGGACAATTCATAAAAAAAAGATTACACAATCCCCTCATTCTACAATTCACTATTGCTCTCTCTCTCTCTCTCTCTCTCTCTCGTAATTTCTATGCTCTACGCTTTGGGATAATTCACAAAATTGATTCGGATTCAACAATGACATATCCTGATCATCAAAGCAATCAATCGCCTGCTTAAATGGCCTTAAAGCTGTAAATTTATGTATAGACATTTCAATCCCTTCTAGACATTACATTCTTTATCAAGAGATCGTTAATTAATCAACTAATTACTCCAATTAATAAGATGCTCAGCAACTTTTATCAAAACTTAGTTTTGTCCGAAGTTAAAAAAGCGTCAATCTAAATAAAAAATATGGAAGAGGTTAGAACCTTATATATAAGAAGAAAAATAAATGATCTTTATTAATTAGAAGGTACAAATTTAATAAAATTGGATATTTAATTGGGTGAATAAAAAATTAAAATACCGTACATAAGACTGCAACACCATACTTGGACTGGAAACGGCACCAGCAGCCCTCATTCGGAGAAGTATAATACTAAAATAAGGCTGGGCAGGCGGACATCAAATTCCTTCCTTGGGTATTGCACAACAGTCTTGTGATTGGTTCTTCGGGACTCATGACTGGGACTTGGACTTAGGACCCATCCATTTCACCCTCTTCTTCAATCAAACATTTTAAACATAAAACAAAAATTGAAAAATTACTTCGAATAAGAAATTAAGTAGAAATTAATGAGTAAAAGAATTTCATCTGTCACTTCAATTGGCCTTCTTTTCTAAATTTTATATTACTTTGAGCCTGGAGATGACGGTGGAGTAGTTGGAGACATAAATATGTTGTATAAATCAATAGGTTCATTTATATAGAGTTATCACATATAATTTTAATGAATTTATTAGTGGATATATTTTGTTTTCCAAACTATAATAGATTAGTTTGGAAAAATTAAAGCAATTAATTAATGCGTTAAAATTATCCGAGTTGTGATTATATAAATTAATCTTTTATTTTATAAAAAATTCAAGTCTCCAACTATGTGCGCTTGTTCATAATCTGATTCCATTATTTTAAGGAGTTTCATTACAAGTTTTTTATTTCAATAAATATAATAGTAATCATGAAACAGATAATTTATTTTTGTGAGTACCAATTAATTCTGTGATTTAAGGACCGTTTGGGGCATCTTATAAGTATGGGGGCGTTTTTAAACATACTGCGGTTCCGTTTGGATTGCACATTTTGTCCGCTTATTCAAAAATATGGTACCCATTTTACACTTAACGAAGACCGCTGGTCGAATTCCGTGGGCGCACAAGCTGCCCCAAATGCACCTTAATTGATTCGATCAGTACTAATTGTTTGCATTTACTTATTTATATATTTATCTTAATTGATCTATTTTGATGCTTTCGAATGATCAATTATTTAAATCAATATTTGTTCTAAATCAAATTAATTGGAAGTCTCAAAACATTCAAACTTACGGAAACCAAAACATTAGTTAAAGTCTCCATCCAACTTTAAGAATTATAACGTAATCAGAACCCTAATATTCAATAAAATAAAATAAAAGTCGCAAATCATGCTGTCAAAAGATGGAAGACACCCGTTTGGGATTGACGAAATAGAAAAGAGTGTAGAAGAAGAGGACGAGGAGAGTGACGACGAAGAATGAAAAGAATATCTTTGTTGATGGTAGCAAGTGAAAGATGGATTTAACACCTCGATTAGATATTGGCTGCTGAGACCAGAGACCGGCCCTACCTATAAAACTCAAATCAGTACTCCCTACCTCACCTTTCTGCTCCCCTCTCCTCCACTCCATTTCCAGCTCCTTTGAATCCCCTCAACAGTCTTTTAATGCTTTGGGTTTGATGGAAGAGAGTAAAGTACATTTGTGGTGTCAGTGGCTATGAAATATTATAGGCTATTTCAGATCAAACAATGGCGTGGGATTTTGAGTTACTGTTTGTAGTTGCAGAAGGTTGAAGAAACAACTGCTCATCTCTGCCATGGCTTCTATTAAAAGTTACACTAAGAAGATTGTATGTATGTAAGGAGGAGCACGTGTGGTGAGCTTATTATTGAGCGATGCTGCACGCTTTGATCTGTCTTGAGTTGATTTCTTCCGAGTTAAATGATTTTTGCTGTCCTTTTTTCTTTTTCTTTCTTTTTTTTTTTTTGAAAGAGAAGAACAGAGATTTTGTTATGAAGAAATTTTTAATTTATTGTTTAATTCCTTGTTTTGACTTGAAATGTACAGTTATATTGATTTTAACAACTTTATAAGATTACGATTACATTGACGTGAACAGTATGTCTGATATGCAAGAAGCTAAATCTTTACTCCACTAATACAATTTAACTATTTTTAGTTAACTCTTTCTCAGCAAATTATATATATATATATATATATATATTTATATATTACATTCTCTCTTTTGGTTGTTGTGCATTTAACTCTAAGAAGGGTGATTATAATTTGTTTTTTTTGTATTAACTCCTTTTGGTGTGAAGCAATTGAAAATTTTCTTATGGAAAAGTTCAAAATTCCATTGAAATTGTAACGTTTACTAAAAGTGCATTTTGCTAAAGTTAGAACAAAATTTTTATACAAACAAATTGCTCTTTTTTTTAATGAAGTTTTTGCAACTAAAAGTTTTATTAAAATGATTTTTTAAAATGAAACTTTGAGTTCATTTTTTCGAAGTATTTCGTTCCTGAGATCAATAATGGAATCTAAGAAGTCGCAACAATTATATTCAGCTCACTCTTTCTTGATATCTGTTGTAATAGATTCTTATTAGATGTACTGTAACCTTTTGTTTTTACTTTATGTAAAGGGTACTGATCCTGATATTTTTTATATGTAAGGATTTATGAATTGACACCACTACTTGAAGATTTTAATCCCCGGAAATGGCAACAAAAATTTGATCCCAAGTAAAGTAAGATTTTAATTATATCTTTAGACAGTAAGAACTCTACGCAAATATACGTATCATTATCATGTAATATAGGGCATTCTAATTAAACCCCAGAATATCGATCCCACAGAGATCGAGGTTAATCACAACGACTTTCAAGAGAAGTTCTAGTCCAGAATAACACTCCCTAGCTTGGAAGGTTGATAAAGGTTTAGTTTTTATTATATCCTACAATTATCACTACAATACTACTTCTACTCCTAAACTAAAATACTTAGTGAAAATCAGATATATTAAAAGCACCATTCCTCATGCAATGAAATTAATGACATTTGTAAAAGTAAAACAAGTTGTGAGAGAGATTGTGACAAATAAGAACAATTATATTCTTTACCCTCGGTTAAGTAATATAAAGAAAATTTGCTAATTCATAGTTTAAGAATCCTAAAGATTGGTTAGGCAGAAGAGATTCTAGCTCTCAATCTAGAGTCCCCTCTTCCCCTCACCTGAAGGCTAACACCAAGTATTAAAACCTAAAACTAAGAGCAAAATTGGGGGCTTTAGCCTGTCACTCTAAAGTCCTCTAATTCTACACTCATCAAAGATTATTTTCCTATTATTTGCACTCAACCATATGAACTACATTCACATTCATACAATCTCATGTGATTTTACCATAGTTGATTGAGATAACACCAACACGGATCTTACATGTCTCACAATGGATTTTAACATGCAAGTTGATCAAGTTTTCATGTAAATGAAGAACAAAGTGAAAACATCACAATATATTCTCACTCTACTCAATTCCATATCCTATACAAGCATTCTAATTCATTATAAGAGAGAAGAGCAAAGAAAACTACTCACTACACATGGAGAAACAACAATAACTTTTCATTGAACAAGACTTTAAGACTATACAAACAAAGTACTAGATTAAAATTAAAATACAATCAAAATAATCATTCATGCAAGTTGATCAAGTTTTCATGTAAATGAAGAACAAAGTGAAAACATCACAATATATTCTCACTCTACTCAATTCCATATCCTATACAAGCATTCTAATTCATTATAAGAGAGAAGAGCAAAGAAAACTACTCACTACACATGGAGAAACAACAATAACTTTTCATTGAACAAGACTTTAAGACTATACAAACAAAGTACTAGATTAAAATTAAAATACAATCAAAATAATCATTTTTGATGGAAATCAAACTCTCCTTGTATAGAAAAAGCAATCTCCTTACAATCCTATCTAAGAATAAAGTGAAAAGAAAAGAAGAAACCTCTCACTCTCTCTCTTTCTCTCTCACCTTGTCGCCTCACTCGGTGCTCTCGCCCAAGCCTTCTTCTTCTTCTTCTCCTCTTCCAATTAGTTTAAGAGATTTTTTAAAAACATTTCCAAGCCTTATTTAGAATTTCCGAAGAGATGCTTAAGTGTCTTTTCAAAAGTGTCCATATTCAATGAATCTTCAAAACGGTGCCTCAAGTGTCTTTCCAAAAGTCTCCAAAAACTTCCTTCTAACCACCCCAAATCCTTCTCTAAATTCCCTTTTATCTTTTCCAACAAATTCCCCAAGAGACACATGAAGCACCGCTTCAAAAATTGTCCAAATCCGATGTATATTTTTGAAGATATGTTCAAAACCGTCTCCAACGCTTAAGCATTGATTTTGGGCACTTAAGGGCCCTCCTCTCTGTCTGGTGGCACCTAAGCCCCAAGAGACTCTGTATCAAGCTCATTGGCTCTTATATCCCTTCTAATTGTCCAATGTTAGGCATAGAATTCTTGTTCATCCCTCCCTCAATTAAAATTTAGAAGATTATAGCTCAATATAACTATGCTTAATGTTTTTTTGACATTACTCAATCTCTTTATAATTCTTGTAGTCTTTCTAAGCTTGATAAATTCCCTTTTATCACATCCAAGTCACATGAATTTCATCTTTTAGAAATAATACACTCAGATTTATGGGAATGTTACCTTATTCCTTCCAAAAAATTTAAAAAAAAATATGTAGTTTTCGAGGATGATTTAACTTGCTACTCATGGGTTTATCTTCTTCAGAATAAACATGAAACTACTAAAAAATTTACTGAATTTAAAAATTTAGTGCAAAATCAATTCAGTACTCGCATAAAAACTTTTCTTACTAATGAAGGGTGATGAATATCTTAACATTCACTTCACCTCCTTACTCAAACAATGTGGTATTCACCCTCAATACAATTGCCTTTATACTCTAGAAAAAAAATTAGGTTCTTGAATGAAAGTGTACACACCTCATAGAGATGGCTTAAGCCCTCCTTGAAAAAGCATTGATTCCTTTCCATCTATGAGCTGACATCTTCTCACTTCTAGTTATTTGATCAATAGGTTACCATCCAAAGTCATTTGTTCCAAGTCTCTCCATGAAGTGTTACATGAAAAACAACCCACATAAAATTATCTTGAATTATTTGTTTTCTAATGTTATTCTTTGCTCAAACATTACTCCATACATAAGTTATTTCCCATTTCTAAGAGATGTGTATTTCTTGGATAAGCATCTTTTCCAAAGAGGCTATAAATGCCTTTATAGTCAAACTAAAAAAATTTTACATATCACAAAAGAATTTATTCAATGGCGTTATTTCTCCATTTCAACTGTCACAAACTTCTAAAACTCAAATTATATATAACTCCACATCCCTACATCCACTTTTACTTGCTCTTTCCTCCTCACAATTCCCCCAACAAACATTTAATTCTTGAGACAATTTTATCACCATCCCAGCAACTCCCAGGGCTAGACCTTCAAACCTTAACAACAATCTGGTACCTACATTTCCTCCTTCTTCTTTGGAAGCTCTAGCTACTATTTTCAACCAAAGATCCAATCCACTATCCTCAACTAACACATAACTCATTAAATGCTTACCCGCAATCAGACCGGTCACTTGAAATTGAAAAAAATTTTGAATCTCACTCACTAGTCTCATCAACTCGATCTATCTTGCTATATTGGAGACAAGCTTTGTCAAAAGAGGTTCAAGCCTTACAATCTCATGCGACTTGGTTCTTAGCTCCACCATTATCAAATCATAATGTCCTTGCATACAAATGAATGTTCAAATTAAAGTACTAAACAAATTTGCTCTGAAGTATTTCTAGTGGCACAAGAATTTAGGAAACAACATTGGGTTGAAAATATTGAAACCATTAGTCTAGTGGCCAAAATGTACACTGTGTTATTTTTTCTTATTATTTCTTATAACCTTAATGGTAATATCATACAACTTGACATTTCAAATGCCTTCGGACATGGTCGTCTAACTGAAATTGTTTACATAGTGAAGCTACTAGGTTTTTTAGGAGTGTATTCAACCAAAATATATTTTTCATCTTAAGAAAGAATTGTATGATCTTCAACAACCACTAAGGAAATGGTTTGCAACTCTCATAGGATATTTACAACAATGAAATTTTAGTCCTAGTACAACAGTCCCCTTTCTTTTATGTTACAATAATGATGCCTCACACAATTTTACACTTATATATGTTGTTGTTATTTTATTAGCAGAGACTGATTAGAAACTCAACCAAATATTTCACTAAAACTTTAAATTAAATTTAACAAAGAAATGTGGGTTTTATATCCCAATTTTTTAGTATTCCCACAACTCCAATCAATCAAGGATTGCATCTAAATCAGATGACCTATGCACAACAAATTCTTATAAACTCACACTACAAAAGATGTTGTAAGTAGCTTCTGATTTTCTCGAAGAAAATATAGCATAAGATTTTCATTTGAAATGCATGAAAAAAGGATTTTGATATGTACGATGGTTTGCAGCAAAACAATTGATGCAGATGGTATTCTAAAAATGTTGAAACCAAAAACTGAACTGTGATGGAGTTTGCGTCTAATAAATCTCGACAGAAATACTTTGCTTGAAAGTGTCTTACTATGTTTGATGAAAATACAATGAAAATGCCACCATAAATAACAACTCCATTATTTTACTTAATTGTGTTAAATTTTTATGTCGCACATTCGATAAATATCCAACACAAATGTCCTAAAATTCAGATCCCACACATCATAACTTATTTCTTTTATACCGTACAAGCTCCTCCCATCTCCCCTCTCTTCCTAAAACCCTCACATTCATCCTCCCCCTCTCTGTTAAAGCCTTCTCTTATCTCCCTTTCCCTCTCAATTTTGATTAAAAAAATTCCTTTGTGAACCTTCACGACACATTCGCCATTAGAGCTAGCTGGGAAGGTTACAACGGGAGCATGACTTACCGAGAGCACCGAAACTGTCATACTTTTCATCCTTCTTCTCCGTTCCTACTATAAAACATTGAAGAAGTTAAGCCTATTCATGCTATTTTCCTCTTTGGTTATTCTAGATTTACTAAATCCACCGATTAACAAAATTTAGTAAGATTTTGGTTGTAAATAGGCTTTAGGTTAAGTATGATTGAGTAAATTTGGTAAATTCAAATTTATTATATATTTAGTTGATTATTAAAACATCAAATTAAGAAGATTACTCAATTTTGCATTTCATAAAGCTAATTTTGTTAAGCTGGTATTCACAAATCATAAGTATATTTTTCTTTTGTTGCGTAGTATATGAGAAAAGTGTGGGTGAATGAATGGTAAACCCTATCAAGATTTCTTTGTTCCACCATTTAGTGATTTATTGAGATGACCATTATCTAGAGAATAACATGATTTGTATCATGATAGTAAGGCTTTGAATTAATTAAGTTTTCTTATAAATTCATATAAATAATGAATAAATTATTTTGATTTTTGGCTTAAGTCAACATGCCTTGGCTATGATTTTTGGGCGCTTTATTAGGAGCCAAGGTTGTTGAATCATAAGTGGCCCCTTAGTGATAGTTGTTTCAAGCCATAATAATGTGAAAAGAACGTGGTGATTGATTTTCTTGGATATGCATTATCGTTTGGATGCATATTTCAACATGATTGACTTCATAACACCCCTTTAGGGTGAAACTTTAAAGTTTTTATTTCCTCACTCAATTTTACTGAATACCATGATAGATTAAACAAGACATTCAATGTTTTGTTCATTTTGAATTTAGAGAGGATACTTCAAGATTGATGCATTAAAAATATATACATTTTTAGACCTATATTTTATACTCATTTTTGGTGATATTGCACTTTAAAGGAAGTTATTTTGCATATTTTTGGGTTCAGGTATAAGAAATGGACTTTTGGTGAAAAAGAAGCAAAAACAATGTAATTTGGAGCTAAAACAAGCAAGAAAGAAAATTTTGGCCAAACACATTTCGATATATCTTTTTATGCTTAATCTACTTCTCACATCTTTTTGAATTAAATTACACTTGAAAGAAAGTTTTTTTCATGTTTATTTTGTAGGTCCATCTGTTAGGAACAAAATGCAATTGAAACGGGGCAAAACTGGGCTGAAACAAAGCCAAACAGAACAAAGCAGTGGAGTTATTGCCGACCGGCGTTGAAAGCGCCCAAGTTCAAAGAAGCGATGAAAAATGTGCCGAAGGCACCTATACCGGTGTCGAGGGCGCCCGGGACGATTATGGATGGATTTTTGGTAGTCTTTCATGTTCCAGAAGGCTTCCAATTGATTTAAACACCCCATGAAGTGATTCAATGCATCTAGACACCTGGAAAGGCTCTTAAATGAAGGGATGTGTCTCTTGGAGTTCATGAGTGGTTTTTAAATGAAGAGATGTCTTTCTTGTAGTGATTCCACGAGTTTAGACACTTGGAGTGAAGAGAAGTGTCTCTTGAAGTGAAGCTCTTGGGAAAAAGAAGGTGTTTTGTGCCTCTTTAAAAGAGAGGGGCTAACGCCTCTCATATTGGAGGGGGGTGTGTGAGTGTGTGCAAGTGTAGGGTAAAGTCTTGTTTGTGGAGTTTAGTGACCCTGAGATAAATCCTAAAGTGATGAATGATGAGCAATATAAAGTTATCAAACAAATATTTAGAAGAGAATTCGAGGATATGTTTCAAAAGAACTTTGAGTTGAGAGATGAGGATACGGAGATTAAAAGACCAATGGAAGAATTTTATAAGGAATTAAAAAAACCTATTTCCTCAACTAGGATAAATACATAAAGACCACCTCTACCATTTACTCAGTACCAAGGGGAAGGGTAAGAAAATAACTTGAAACAAAATTGTAACAAAGAATAATTTGATCCATAATCTAAATTATCTAGAGGTAATCTAATAAAAAATTTGAGAGATCATGGGGAGATCATGAAGTATCTTATAAAGATCAATTTCTTATAAAATTCAAGGATGATATTAATATGATAATTGAGAAAATCACTAGAAGAGTATTGTATTTAGAAAGAAATATGAGGAACAAGGATATGAATCAATCTGAAATGGAAGAGCTAAGAGAAAAATTTAATTTCAAGGACTTTGTAGGAATCCCTGGATGTAGAAAGATTGGGTGATTGATCAAGGATTACTTAAATGGAAATTTAATATAGGTGAAATCATTTGTCGAGCTGATGACGTTAAACAAAGCGCTTTATGGGAGGCAACCCATAGTTATCAGTGTGGTTTGATTTAGTGCGCTAAGAGTTATGATTATTAGTCTTGTATTGTGTTTGCTTTAGTGTGGATTGATCAGTTTGATTGATGATTGATAGATGTTTGGATTGGTAGTGGTTTAATTTACTTTTTGTGTGTCATGAGGGAGGTGATTTTTTAACTCTTATTATGGTTAGACTTATATGTTCTCTTATTGTAGTTGGATTGACGAGTCCGATTGACGTGGATTGACGAGTCCACTATAACTCGGGTCTCACCCAGACTTGAGTTTTAGAAGAGACATTATGAATTTATCAGTGAAAATTCCATCTCAATTTTGTTACTTCTTTACTTTGACCTTGTTTTCATTTGGTAGGAGTAGCTAACCTATTTGATGAGTAACATTCGAATGAATTTACACTATCCTTATAACTGCTAGAGATGCTTAATTATTGGGATATGGTGATGTCTGGTGTTGGTGCACGAGAACCATTATATTAGTAATAATCTTATCTTTGTGATTAAAATCTTTAAAAGCATTTATAAGTACTCAATATATTTGTGTAGTGATTCCGTTAGAAATTAGAAGTAAGTTTGTGAGTATATATATATATATATATATTCCTATAAAGATACATATTCCACTTGTTAAACCTTTCTTTCAATCTTATCAAGCATGTTTAGTTTAGATTTACTTTCTACTAAATATTTTCTATCCTGATAAATAATTGTAGATGTGTTTTATAGACATTTTTAGTAGATAGAATTTCTAAATTATTTTTCTTTCTACTTATATCTTCTGTACTAAATGTTATATATGTTAAAATTTAAGTTTAGAGGTAGGAAGAAAAATAAAATTTTAAAGTGAATATACTTCTATTTAGTTTAATATTATTGCAAGCATGTTTTAGGTTAGATTTACTTTCACCTGCAATCATTCTATCCTGATTGTGAATGTATATGAATTTGATAGGATGTTGTAGTAGCAATTAGATTCAACTATTACTTTTTCTTCCTACTATATTTTATGAAATTAATTGCAAAATATTTTAAAATTCAAGTTTGGGGGGAGGGGGAAGAAAATATTCTTTTAAAAGAAAGAAACTAAAATTTATTTGTTCTCAATTAGTTATATTTTCAAAATATAATTCGACATGACCTTCGGTATTAGAGGCTAACTTTAGATAAACTTTAGATAACTATATTTTTATTTGTGTTTCTAAATATATATTAGAATTAAGTAAAAGTTTTCAATAATGAAAGTTAATTATAGAGTTAAGATGTTTGATACGAAATGATAAGACTATGCTTTTTCTATTTAAAGTAAAAGAAATTGTATTTTTTTTAGTATTAATAATCTTATAGTTTCATGTAAGAAGAAAAGAATGAGACTTTATGAAAAATCTTCAAAGCTAATATGAATTTATAAAGTGAAAGAATGTAAAAAGTTTTTAACTTTAAGAAGAGATAGTGAATTTCAAAATCATTAAAGCTATCTAGATATTGTAATCCTCACATGAAAATGAAAAAAAAATGATAAAGAATTGAAAATGATCCTGATAGAAAAGAAACAGAAAAGCTCAAAGCAAAAGAAAAGAAAAAGAAAAAGAAAAGAAAGGAAAATTATGTGGGGAGAAGCTTGAGGAGATGCCTAATAAAAAATTGGCTTCACTTGAATCAACTTAAGGAAGAAGGCTTTATTATATTTTCTAAACTTGTATTTGAGTATTAACATCCTTAATAATAAAGATCTCATGAAGTTTTTTTTCATATGAATATTCTAAGTAACTTTAATATGACAAATTGCAGTTCTTCTTGAAATGAATAGAGGATTAGAAATCTTAGACTTAACTACTAAGTATTCTTACACTTTTTGTTTTGACTTAACTTGTAAAAAAATTTTCTTAAGTTGTGCTATTATATTTAGTAGACTAAACTATAGAAATTTAGAAGTTAAACTCTGTACCATAAGTCATATTTTTATGCAGTAAAGTGTCACTTGAGGACAAGGAACATTTAAGTTTGGGGGACTTTGATGCACCAAAAATATATGTTTTTTTAGACTTATATTTTATACTCATTTTTTATGATATTGAACTTTAAAGGCAGATGTTTTGTATGTTTTTGGCTTCAGGTACACGAAATGGACTTTTGGTGAAAAAGAAGCAAAAACGGTGCAATTTGGAGTTAAAATGAGCAAGAAAGAAAATTTTGGCCTGATACATTTTAATATGTCTTTCTATGTTTAATCTACCTCTCACCTCTCACATGTTTTTGGATGAAATTACACTTTAGAGAAAGGTTTTTTTATGCTTATTTTATAGGTCTATCTTTTAGAAACAAAACACAATTTAAACGGGACGAAATAGAGCTGAAATGAAGCCGAACAGAGCTAAACAGTGAAGCTGCTGCAGACCGGCGCCGACGCCGCCTATACTGGTGCCGATGACACTCGAGTCCAGAGAAGCGACGAAAAATGGATGCGAAGGGGCCTAGACCGGCACCAATCGTGCCCGGGATGATTATGGATGGATTTTTGGCGGGTTTTGATGTTCTAGAAAGCTCCCAAGTGATTCAAACATCCCATGAAGTGATTCAATGCATTTAGACACTTGGAAAGGCTCTTAATGAAAGGATGTGTCTCTTAGAGTTAATGAGTAGTTTTAAATGAAGAGATGTGTCTCTTGTAGGGATTCAATGAATCTAGAAACTTGGAGTGAAGTAATGTGTCTCTTGAAGTGAAGCTCTTGGGAAAAAAGAGGGATTTTGTGCCTCTTTAAAAGATAGGGGCTGGCACCTCTCATATTTGGGGGGGTGGATGTGAGTGCATGTGGGTGTGTGAGTGTAAGTGTAGAGTAAATTCTTGTTGCGGAGAGGATTTTCTTGAAGAATTGGAAGAGGAGAGGGAAGTTGAGAGGTTTTTTCTTTATTACATTTTTAGGAGAAAATTCAGTGTTGATTGTAAAGAGAGAAAGTACTTCAAGTGGACTTCAAGGGATTTGCTTGAGGAGGAGTTTAAGATAAATTGTGTTTTTTTTATTTCTTTGTTTTATAAACTTGTTTATATATATAAACTCTGTGTTTTGTCATATCTTCCTTATGAATTATGAGTAGTCTTTTTTTTCTTTCTCCCTGCAATGAGATATCGTGAAATGGAGAGATAATTTGGATGTGTCATTTAAATGTTAAATAATTGTCATAATTTTTCACTCCGTTCTTAATTTACTTTTCCATTTAACCAATTGAAATGTTAACATCTCTTGTGAAACATACTATCCATGATATAGAGTATGAGTTCACAACAAAGTGAGAATCACATTTGATTCCATGAAGAAGTGTCTCGTTCATGGAATTAAGTGCAAATAAATAGGGAAATATATATTACTGGGTGAATAACTGGAGATTGTAGGGTGACGTACTAAAATCCCCAATTTAGTCTTTGTGGTTAAGAACTGAAGCGAGATTTAGCCTTCAGGGGAAGTGAAGTGGGAGCTCTAGAGTAAGAGTCAGCATCCTCCCAGCCTAACCACAGATTTAGGGACTAAGCCTTAGATCAGCCATTGATTCTCTATAACACTTGACCAAGGGCAGATGCTTAAAACTACTCCTATTTGACACAATACAAATTCAAACCATTTGTCTTTATCATTAACCAAAAATTCATTATAGTGGGAAGGATATTTTTTTAAATTTGAACTCTTCGTCACAAAACTTTGTTTAGTCTTAGTAAATCTAACTTTAAAGTTTAGAAATTAATTTAGTAAACTTAGTTTCGCTAGCATACATTAAAACCATTTTAATCAACCTTCCAAACTAATTGTTTATAGAAGTAAACTAGGATTAGCCAAACGGATTTCTTACCTTGCTTCTTTGTGGGATTCATATTGAGGTTTTTAAAGAAAGCCCTATATTTCTTGAAGCAATACGTATACTTGCGTAGAACCATTAGTGTGTAAACTATTTTATATATTTTATATAACATTTAAATTTTGTCTTAATACAAATTGGGTCAAGTTTTTTGCCATATTTTTAAAAGCTAAATTACTACATAATTTTGAGATGGGTCAAGTTTTTGACATTATTACCGGGGATTTAAATTGACATAAAACTTGAAGATAAATGACACACACTAGGGGCGCATCAAAGATTTTAGTAGTTAGCAAGTTTTCTCTTTTTCCTTGGATCTCTCGATTACCTACTATTTGAATCTTTGATTGTTGCTAATAAAATTTGTTAGTTAAAATTTACACATGTATTTAGGACATTCCTTGCTAATTTCACATATGTGTAGACTCTATGAATGGATCTCAATCTCGAGTGTGACATTGGAAATTAGAGTCTTATCTTACAAAGCTTGATTAGAGATTTAATTAGCATAAAGAATTCCTTTAAAGTTACTAACTTCAACAGTAATGTACATGTTGAAATAATATAATACAATCACATGTTGTTGGTGACCTGTAGCAACCAATGTGCATTACTTGATCTTCTTCAACAAGGAGCATTACGCTCCACACTGGAGGCTCAGTCCCACACACAGAGCACTACAAGAGGTTGGTAAGATTCTTTAAATATTTAAAAAATTTGTGTTTGATGTAGTTATGTGGTGCTTATCATTTTCTTATGCTCCACAGACTAAGAAGTTCAGGCATGAGCCATCCATTGCAAAGTTGTATGTCTGAACCCATCGACACGCGGAGGCGCAGTAATGGATCTCTTACCACTTTTGGAGGGTGAATAAAAGTAAAATAAATTAATTTTTTTATATTTAATTTGACTCTTAATGTTCAAAATAATAATTAAACATTGGTTTTAATTATGTACGAAGAGTTTGAGTAGCTCTTAGAGAGGCAGTTGGCCTCCTAGACCTAAACATCTGCCAATAACATTGGTAGCCAGCTTACCACTACAGAGTCTGATTTTGAGCAATGAACGCATGCAACCAGAAAGAAGGGGAGGTTCTACAACCTCAGTGTGAAGGGGATATGATTTGAGGTTGTGATCTCTCGTGCTCCTGTGGCTTTCCCAAGCTCTTCACAGTTGAATTATGAGACGCTTGCTAGATTGATCATTGTAATAAATGAAAAGCGCCATCAGCTACATGACCAAATGCTCCAAGGTCAGCCTATAGTTGAGGATTTCATAACACACATGGTGGAGAGTATAGCAAATTGTTGGGCAAGCTGTCGATGAATTCTGTAGTTGGGGAGGAAGAGGAGGAGAAGGAGGAGGACCCCCTCCTCATGATAATGAGTTTTTAAGTTTTTTTATTTCTTTTTTTTTCTTTTTCAACATATGTTTGAACTTATATTATGAGTTTTTATGTGAACATACTTTTGAGAATTGGGATTAATTGTTACAATATGTTCCTTTTCATTGTTGGTATTTATTTGTGCTACAAATTTTGTGTTGCTATAATGAATTAGTAAACAGTTGTGATATTTATTTTTTGTCGTTTGTAGATTGTACGAATCCAATCATCATTTCTTTAATTTTTTTGTGCTACAACTTTGTATCAAATTTGTGTTGACTATTCCGATGCAGATCAAAGTTTATCATATCACTAGTATGGATCAATCAGTAAATGTCTTTACCAAATCTCTTACTGATTGTCATTTTGAGCGGGGATGCTAAGTAATTGGGTACTGAGATCAAGAAGGAAATCCAAGAAAACACAGCGGTCATATTCAACTTCAATCTTATCATCTACTGTAGCTAATTTCTATTAGATGTATTGTGTTCTTTAGTTTTTACTCTATATAAAAGATAAAGTGTAATTGGTTCAGTATGATGAATAAAAATCCAATTTCATTTTTCTATCTTCTATACATCTCTTATCTAATCCCTTTCTTAGTTCTCTTCTTCTTCCTCCTCTTAGCATTCTTTCTCTATGTTGTTATGTGTTCTTAACATATTCAAGTAAATCAGAGAGAGACCTTTCAATTTGTTGATGTATCCAATGATACTCTTTGATTGGTAGTTATTGACATCAAATGTATTCTAAACCTTATTTTTTAAAAATATGTCTATATATTGCTTTTAAAGAATTCTTTACAACTAAATATATTTTCATACAATTCCTTGCATTTTCAAAAAAAAAGGAGTAAATTAAAACTTATTCTTATGTCTCATGTGACATTTTCTTAGCATCATTTTTATATTACATTTCATAAGAACACGATGAAGAGCAAGAGACTTCATGTACACCCCACTATTTCTGCACCATAACAACCAATTTGCTAATTTAGTCAATTTGTGAAGCATTACTTCAACCATGCATAACTATCCTTTTTTTCCAAAATATTTGATATTTTTTAGTAAAATAAGTAATGATAATATTAATAATAGAAAAATTTACATGCTTATAACACAATTGTAATGCATTTACATATCTAACCCCATTATTTTGGATGTGATATGAAAGATTTGAAAAGTAAAAATATAAAAAAAAGAACTTAGGCATTAGATATGAAAATTCATGGAATGGGTAAAGATAGAAAAATAGTTGCGAATAAAAGAAACGAAACAAAGAAAACTTCAAATATGGATATATATAAAAATAAAACTATCAAAGAAATAATTAAAAAGTAAGGCCTAAAATATGGATGCATGGAGCACAAGGAGGATTGGGGGTGTGGCCTCCATGGATTTGCTCAGCTCTATTTCTGTTTAGCTAGCTATATAGAGCTTCGGCACACTTTGTTTTTCGCAGGGATAGGAGGCAACCCTAAGCTTTGCTTCTCTATATTTCCTCCCGCCAGGATGGAAGACATTTTCTTTTGTATGATTTGTTAATAATATTGCCCAAGTCGCCACCTTTTAGCTTGTAGTAAGAGAATACAGTAATTGACAGAGAGGCGCACGTCACATAAATGCTATTAATTGTTTATATGATTGCATGAAAATGTCTAAGTAAAGAATCCAAGTTAAGCTAGCAATTCGTATATTTCCCGATTTTGCCTCATATTGCCTACTTGGGTGAATGCATATGAGTATTTTTTTTATTTTTTATTTTATATTTCTTTGGGTAAGATGATCGCTCAAATCTATTACCTTGATATATATATATATATCTAGTACCTTAATATATATATATAAAAGTTGGTAAGAAAATATCAAATGATTGTTTGATTAAATTCTTTGGCCATTATGTATCTCATTGTGATAATATATTTGAATCATTGTCGATCATATATGTCCATTACATGCATTGGGAAAAATCATGGGTCAAGATTATGGTGTGAATAATATTGATATTCAATTAACTAGAAGATTTATTTGATCAAGCACAAATTTAAGCTCAAAATTTTAGATCCTGAAAATTATTTATGTTAGAAATTTTATTATTTATTTTATCTTCTTAATTTCTTTTTGAAGTAAACGTATAATCGAGACAGTGTGGTTCAATGGGAAAAATTCAAAGGTGTTTGAAATGCATGGATTCATGTTTGAATGAACATAAATAAAGTGCGATATAAACTTCAATTGATGAAATTGAATAACTTTTGACTAGTGAGCTTATAAATAAAATGATTATCTTAACATGTTAGATGAGTCGAACAATCTAAGGTTATTCAATTTTGAGTTTATTAAGACATTGAAATGCTTAGAAACTATAAAATAAATATATGTGACATGTTCAAATTATATGATGAAATGTACATTTTTTTTTTGTAAAATTAATTGGAATTCACCCTCTAAAAATATTGAAAATGGACCTATTTGAATGCATTCAAGCATTACAAGGAAAAAAAAAAGTTTTACTTTCTACAAGAATGTTCTACAAAAAATTTATGCCATAAATACTCGTGAGATTTTGGAGAGATTGCATTACTGTGTTTAAATTTATTTAGTATTTAACTAATAAAAAAAGAAATAAAAAATATTGAACTAAGTTCATTTTTATTCTTTCTAATGTCTTCGTATGTAGATTATTGTAAAAATTTCTAGCAAAAAGGCACAATGAATTGATAACATGTTTCATGCTCAACAAACATTATGTTTCGGATGCGCACCAATGCTAATTGTGTCCGAGTACTGCTTTACAATTCCCTATGCACTAAAATTTCATAGAAATTTTAAATAATACTGAATTACGACATACTTTAATGTTATGACAAAGATGCGAAAGCAAACATTAGAGTCAATTTTACAAATAAGATGCTCAATAATAAACAATAATAGATAAGCAAATTAGGAATGTGTCAATGATGCCCAACATTGTCAATTAGTGAGTCAGGATGATGATGGATGCTGTCAAGCTGAGCTTTAGAAATATCTAGGTCTGGGAATTCTGTTCTTCATAATCTCCCTTAAATATGGAAATCGATCTACTTATATATTCCAAAATAAGGTTTATGTCATTTTTATCATAATTTTAGAGACTTAATTCAAAGGCTCAAACAGAACCTTTTGAACATTTGATTTTAATAATCTATGAACTATGTGATATTAAGCTGTTTAGATTTGCCTCATAAGAATGCTCATTTGGATTGGAAAAGAGTGAAAGTCAAAGTTCATTTGAATGATAACATAAATCTAACATGAAGACAATTTGGACTTGGTAAAATTTCATATATTTTAATTTATCGTTATAGCCAATTTTGAACACATTCAAGCATTAGAGTGGAGAGAGTGAATTAACAGGCATGGCTGGTTTTGTTTTGTATGGTTTTATTTGTTTGGTTTGATGCATGTACATAAATCTTTAAAAAACCCAGCTATGATTGCAGTAAGTGGAGTCAAAGCACTAAATAAAAAAACAGAAATGGCTATGTTTCCAAGCATAGATTTTGTTTGCTAACCAAAATTCACTATACAAATTTAGCCTATTTTTTATGGTAAAAAACCGTCGATAAATGTTACAAAAACGCCATTTTAAAAAATGACCGTTTTCTAACGATCCACATGGCGTAGCTATTTCACTTGTCAGTAATCTACGAAATGACGACATTTCTAATGGCTTGGAATGGTTGACGGTGTAGCGACGGGTAATTTCTGTAGGTTTATAGTAAAAGCATAATCTTTCGTATGTTGTCTATCAACAATCAAATACATAACCTACAGTTCTAAGCCATTGATTCTTATCAAAAAACTTATCCGTTAGTTAGTCTTCGGTTAACTATTAAATAATGAATCAATAATAAAAAAATCTTCGGTTAATACCAAAAGAAAAAAAAATTGTTAGTTGCTCTCATGTAAGTTTAGTAACTGCTGCATCTCACATCGGTTGTTCTGTAAATTTTTTGTGTGATCGTCAGTTATTCATCTATTTAAAAAATAAAAGTTTGAAATGCCGCCAGTTGACTATCATTAAACTATTGCATGTAAATAAAAATAGAGAGCTTTCTTCTTTTCATTACAATTTCTACTTTTGTAATCATAACATAGATATAAATCTAATTATATATTGCACAATCTAATTTACCAATCCAAGCAGTTATTCAACTAAAATCAAATGAATGAATGCACAAATTAAACGTAAAAATAAACACAATGCATTGAACTAAAGAATTAAACTATTTGGACATAAAAAATAACATGATCGAAATGTCCCATATAACAAATAGAAATTAAAAATGGTTCTAATTCTCATTTGTTTCCTCATTGAACTGCTCCTCAATATCTTCCTCTATAGGTTGTTTTCCTCTAAGATATGCTAGACACTACAATGCAACTAATTTTGTTTTTATTTTTAATTTTAACCTCTATTTCAAATATTGTCTAAGTGAGTAAATTTAGTCTCAATATCTGTAGTGAGTACTACAACCTACTTACAAACCTCATCCTTCTAAGCAGTAGAAGTTGATGTACTAAATGCACTAGATGAGTGATTAGTGTCGTAGGCCTATACTTGAGAAAATAAATCCATAGACCCTCCCTTTTTCTTCCCTCCAACGACCTCTCTTCAGCTGCACTGATCACAACCTGGGATCGTAAGTCCTCTTATCCACTGGGTCTGGGTCTCCTTCATCTGTTAGAAGGTTTCTTACAATTTTTTTTTAAAGAATATTAGAGGCAAAATTAAATTAAGGAATTATTTCAATTGTATTATTCATATCACATACTTGTGTCTCGTGGAATTTATTGCCAACTCATGTATGGTTTGACTGCCACTTATGGGTACACACATGTACCTTGGTAGAAATGGGCTCTCGTCTCATTTTCGTAATATGTTCAATTAAGAAAATATGTAGTAAATATTTACTTCACAATAATATTTAAAACATAAATTAACTCTTACAAGCCTCCTCTGTACAATGTATGTGAGTGCAACCAACTAGACAAGCTATCAAAACGGTTCGTTGCTCTTGAACAATTCGTGTTTAGCTCGTTAAGATGCTCGAATTCAATTTGTTTGCTAAGTTAAAATGATGAACAGGAACAAAGGTTCGTTCATGTTAAACTCATCAATTATAATTATATATTTGATCAGTAGCATTTTTAAAAATTTTAATAAACTATAAGGCTACAAAAATTTATAATAAATTGAAAATTATAATTAAAAAATAAAACAAAAACATATAAAATTATATTTAAATAATGTTTTAATATAAATAGTAAGATTTAAATCTTGCCTTAACACTTAATATCCTGTGATTGCATGACTAGGAGTGTCAAAACTACTCTTTCTTCGAGAGCAGCTCGTATTCGGCTCGCTATGCAAATGAGCTGAATTCAAAAACATTTTTTTGTTCAAAATATAAACGAGTCAAATATGAACAATAATTTTTTTTAATGAGCAGAAGAAGAGATGAGCTTGGGCTCGCTCGTGTTCGGCTGTTCCCTACCCACGGTAGACTTGGAGGCACCCTTGCCTTCATAGTTAGAGCATTGATTATCTTTGGTCTACCGAGTCCTCTTCTAGTAGTGTTGAGCATCCCAAGCCTTGAGCAATAAATGGAATGACATGTCTTCTATATCACCCCAAACATGTCACGAGGATGATAGCCTTATTTATGCTTAAGGCGCGTCCTGATGTTTGCATCATGCTTAGGGTGCTAGGAGAATTGCTTATATAAAATGAATTTAAAAATGTTTGTTGGACATATATATATATATGTATATATATATATATATA